>NW_026117940.1:0-36328 GCF_001640805.2 Lates calcarifer
GAGAATTCCCTGCAATACCTGGATGCATTTTTTCTTCTTTATGAAAGCACAGTTAATTAAAAAAAAAAAATCTCCATAATAAAAAGAAAGTGATAGGATAAGGGTGTTTTTCTGAAGGGGTTGGCAATGGTTCTGGGATTTTCCAGAAAAAAAAAAATTCTAACCATTCGCCAAGAGAAAGTGTTTAACTCAGCCTGAATGTCAAACTTGTAACAATACGTCATGGTAGATTTATAATGGATATGTTGTCATCATAACCCTTAACTGAAGTGGTCAGTCACAATATACTCAAAATTAAGTGAGATGGTTACTATAAACCACTGTTCTCAATAACGGTGGATAGCAGTTTATGGTAGTCTTTCTATCATAACTGCAATAGAAAATTTGATTTGCAAAAAATCAGTCAATAGTTTCATAAAGATGAGGCATTTGTAGCTACCTGGTAAGACAGATCCACTGGGAATGTTCTGCAGGTCCAGAGGACAGCAGCCATCTGCCTGCTGGAAAGCGCTGTCCAGGTGTCGTCGTTTCTGCAGCCGCTTGTACTCTTGTTTGATGTTGTGTAGAATTTGCTCTAAGATAAAGAAAACATTTCAACCGTTAACTAACTGACATCTTCAAACAAGGGAGGTAAGAAGGTAAAAGCATTGCACAGCTATCTAGTTTGATAATTTCATGTGGCCTTGCTGATGTATACTCATGTCTGTCATAACTTAAGACATTAAAAGAGATGCTACAAGTGACTGGTCAATCCAGTTAGCATCAAATACTGCCAATAGCACATCCACCCATTAGTTACACAACAGCAACAAAAACCTTAGAAAAATGTTTCCTGTTATTCCCACACTTTACTTCCCCAAACCACTGAACACTAATGATATGAGTCCAAATTAATTCATAAAAATTTGATAACGTGTGCCGAGTTTACAACTGGGTAACAAAGATTCACATCACATCATCTATAGTATGCCTACACCGACAAAGACTATCAAAACCCAACAGCACTCAGTAAACTTAACAAATTAGATATGGAGTTTTGTTTCATTCACACAACACATACCAGTACACACTGGGAAGATGCTAACGCTACGTTGCGACTAAAAAGTAACGCAGTACACAATTAGTAAGGGTTTTAACACACTCAGCCGGATAAAATATTGACATGTTAATGTAAAAGTAGATATAAATTCCAACCTGTGGTGAGTTTGGACGACACTTCCCCGAAAGGTGAGGGCTCCATACGCAGATACTTCTGTGGTGAAGACACGGAGACATGATCGCAGCGCACCTCCTCCTTTTCGGAGAAGCCGGGCTCATGAGCGGATCAAAGTCCAGAGTCCTTTTCAGAGTAGCTCCGCAAGCCATTGCGCTGAAATATGTTCTAAAAATCTAAAATAAAAACCTTAAATTCCCTCTTGTCTGGGAAAAAAAATGACTCGGGCCCCGGTCTGTTCTACTAATGCTAGCTAACGTTAGCTAGGTCGAACCGCAGCAGCGATTCCGGGGTGTAGGCAAATACGTAGTTTTTCGTCTCTCTTTGTATTGTGCCGCTAAATCTCACCGAGTTTGAGTTAGCGAATATCTCCTGGTGTAAACTGAGTAAAACGATTCAGGTTAAATGTTGTATAAAATCAGATGATTTCAGATTTTTCTGCGCTACGACGGAGTGCCGACTGAAACGGCTCAGTTTAGCTTACCCTTTTTTCTGTTCTGTTTGATCGACTCTGGGCATGCGCAAGAAAACGGTCGCATGGTGGTATTTGTAGTTTTTATTCTCTGTCGCGCTAGTTAGTTAATAGGCGTAAGTACTACATTTCCCGAAAACACAAGAAAACGCCAAATTTTTTAAATTTTGTTTTGTTGCTAACAAAACCCTTAAACCACAGTGAAGTTTCAGTTTTACTTAAACCTCAAACATTTTAACAGTAAAAAAAATGGCTTTTGTCATGTATTTATATAAAAAGGACTCAACATTATATTTGCAGTTTGTTAAGTATTAACACATTTTATGAGGGTTTAGTTATGAGGAAATACTGAATTACCATCTTAGCTCAGCCCAAGTTTATTCATACCGATATGCATTAGGAGTTAATTGAGAATCCTTGGCCCTTGCTTTGCAGAACTCCCTCTTTGGCTTGTAGCTTTTACTTGAAACAACCTTCCAACCCTTTGCACACACACTCAAAAGTCTGAGATATTCCCCTAAATCAGTGCCACTTAACTGTACACACACATTTTTTAAACTGTACAAAACTGGAGGAGGATTGGTAACTTTGCTGTTCTCCAAGCAAAAAGAGCAAAGCATGTTACAGCCATGATAATATGGCACTTCACTATACTGTATTTGTCCTTATCCTCCAGTGTCAAGCTGTAAAGTTGGACAACATGAATTATATACATTTTTTACTTAAGTAACAATGTTACATACACCAAGATGAATAAGTGCTATAGGCTGTAGAAAACATGTTGGTACCTGCTACTGCAAGTATGATCATTGGTATTAGTGGTGGATCTGCTGAATATTTAGTCAGTTATTCATATATAAAATGTAAACAAAAAGATTAAAAATGTCTGTCACAATTTCCTAAAGCCCAGGTTGCTTGTTTAGTTGACCAACAGTCCAAAATCCAAAGATTTTAAGTTTAAGTTTACCGTTACAAGAAAGCAGTGTTTGGTAATTTTTGCTCAAAAAATGGATTTAACCACAAAAAAAATAGTTGCTGATTAATTTTCTGTCAAATGAACTGACTAATCAATTAATCAACTAATTGTACCCACTCAGTTGACAAACCTGTTTATTTATTTTAGGTGTTGTTTCCAAAAATAATTGCAGCCTGTCACACTTGGTAGAATAAACCTGTCTCATGGCTCCCCACACACTGGAGTATTTAGTAGATAAATGAACAAAATCCTGTTGTCATCTGTGTGAACAGATGTTGCAATTTTCCAATTCCCTCTAAGCCAAGAGATGAGAAGAACAGAGCAGATGTTGCTGTCAGAGGATGCTGTGGCAGCCGTTTACCTTTTTTTTGTCACTCTCAGGGCTGCAAAAAGTATGCACAGTAATACTAACACAGCTACAGTCCATGTGTGGAAGTGTCCTTTCTCCTCAGAAAGGCTGCTGCTGTTGACAGTATTAGATCTTCCACAAGGGGGCACTAAAACATCACTTTTGGCCTGCGGGGTTGCAGTCAGCTCAGGGCTTGACTTGTTAACTGTTCCTTTTCAATGAGTGACTGTTGGATGAAGCAAAATGTGCTGTGCCCTCATGTTTCCCATCATCAAACAATCAATCAAATAACTGCAGGCGAAATGACAACCAGCTGTGACTTTATTGGAAAGTTTGAAAACAGCAATACTAAAAACACTTGACTGATTGTGATTTTTAAGAGTCATAGATTCCTCATTATGCCACCACTGTACAGAAGCCACTTGACAGTTGACATTTTGATCTTCAATACTCAATAATACAAGAGGCAGCAAAGCATACTGATAAACAGCTGTCTGGATAACTTTACACCAAGATAAATGTCTACAGAACAATTGTGCTGTGAGATTTTCTAGATTAAAAGTACTACATCACCTATTAGAAAAATCACATCTTCTCAAATTCTTCTTTAAGGTCAGTTGTTGAGTCTCCACACAATGCAGCATACACACAAACTTCCATTCAGGTTACCAGCTGAAAAGACCCTCATGTCTTTGTTTAGATAAGTAAAAATTAACAGCAGACATATTTTTATTTAGAGTTACGCCAGAAGTACTTCACTAGGCCTGTGCATGGGTTGCTTTTGTTTTTCCGAAATGATTCCCCGCTGCAACAGTAGCACTAAAAACAACTCACTGCAATGATCAAAAGGCTTTGGGGGGTTTGGAAATATATCACCAAGTCACAAGGTACCACATACATACAAGGTTGAATCCAGTAAAATCATACATTTGATGAAAGCAGCTATAGTCAGGAACCACTTCAGTTTGTTACAGTAGTGACCAGCACACTGTGTCCAAATTCAGGTTCAATGAATGTGTTCAAGCTTTAGCCAAAAGCTTGTTGTTATTGTTGTTGTTGTTGCTGTTGTTGTGTTGGATGTGTAGCTGAATGAGTCGACTTGAACACTTTATTTTGCAAGAAAACACTGTACAGTTGTTAGGTATACATTTGAACAAAGACACGTCACTCTAAAGGTCTAACAGCTAGCGAGTAAAGGAATGGACAACAGGGACGATCGTCACTCTGCCACAGAAAATGCCATTTCAGGTTTCACACACTCATAAGCTGTGAATTAATTTACCTCCATCTCATTAGAGTTTATTTTGTGATGGTGATAAATACTTTTTGTTTCCTGTAGTTTTTTTTTTTTTTTTTTCATGAATCACCTCTCATTCCTCAAAATCTCTTCACACATTTGCCACTCACGGAGTGTTGTCAGAAGAAGTACAAAAGTGACATGATAAATGACAATTTTGGAAACAATCAGAGTCATTTGAGCTTTTTTTTTCTCCATCATTTGCTTATAGAAATGTCTATACGCAACATGTACATTAAGCCTGTAGAAAGTCAAGGCGCAAGGATTTGTTATATTTATGGTGCAAGACACATGTTGAAGTCTAAATGACACAGTAAAACATCTCTAATTAAAAATGTCAGTAGCCCCTTTTCCCATAAATGAAGATATATTGTTTTCAAAACCTGAATTCACAGTACAAAAATATAATATGCTTTCACTAATTGGATATCATGAAGTCTATGGTAAACAGCAGACTTAGGATAGTCTTTGATAATCCTTTCAAACTGTGAGTCCTTTCTATGACCTTGCAATACCATTTGGCACTTTGGCACACTATGTACTCACACACGAACGTAAAATAATGCAACCACTAAAGCGTCTATGTTGTGAGGATGTAAGTCAATACTTTCATGAGAGGGTTTTTTTCTATGGAACACCTAACTTCTGCTTTGTTTTGTTGAATGGCATTGTTTGGGGAGGATGACATTTACACAGTTTCCCCTGTGACAGCCAATTAGACAGCTTCTGCAGAAGTTTCAGTTGACACAGACATTGTTACTTTGGCTATTTTCACAGTGGTCTTCACGCAGCTCTCTGCAGCCCTGTTGGCAGAAATGTTGGCATGTCTGTTCTGGCAGTCTGACTCGAGGCTATTGTCCAACTGCTGGGCACTGCCCCTGCAGGCATGACAGGAGCTGAGGAAGGCGTGCCGCAGGTCCTTGCTCCTCAAGGCGTAAATGATGGGGTTGACGGTGGAGTTGAGCAGGCAGAGCATGCTGCAGAATGCAAATACTGTCTTGATGTCATCGTCCATCTTCCAGAAGAGGTCATAGACCATGATGGCGAGCAGCGGCCCCCAGCAGATGACCAGCACCACCAAGATGAGCACCAGGGTCTTGGCCAGGCGGATGTCCATGCGTGCCTGCTCGGGGCGCGTGGTCTGCACTTTAGTCCCATCTGCTGAGTAAACAACAAGGCTCTTCTGGGAGGCCCGGCTCAGCATGCGCACAGCATGGTGGTGTGCTTTCCACAGGATGTATATGTAGGCGTAGATGATGAAAAGAACCAGCACACTGGTTACACCGATCCAGAACATCAGGTAGTTCTCGTCAATTAGAGGGAATATGTCTGAGCAAACAGAATTGAGACGTTTACAGTTCCAGCCCAGCAGAGGTAGCACTGCGATGATGATGGAGATGGTCCACATCATACAAAAGGCTATGACAGCCTTGGTCCGTGTCACAATGCGCCTGTAGGCGAGAGGCCGGTGTATGGAGATGTAGCGGTCAATAGCTGTGAGGAAAAGGCTTCCCACAGACGCTGTGAACGATGCTGTGACTCCACCCAGCTTGAAGAGAAAAACATTAGGGCTGTCCTTCCTGTGGAAAACATGGAAGTCCAGAAAGCTGTAGACAAAGATGACACTGCCCAGCAGGTCAGCCACAGCCAGGCTGCCGATGAAGTGGTAGGACGGCCGGCAGCGGAGGGTGCGGGACTGCAGAATGACGCAGAGCACCACTAGGTTCTCCAGCACCGTGAAGGTACCCAGAGTCAGAGACATCACAGCCACAGCCAGCTGCTGGCTGGGAGTCAGGATCATGAAACACTCCATGTCCATAAAGTTCTCCCCACATTGTATATTTTCAGTCTCATCTCTGAATGTGCTCCTGTTGCCAAACAAGTCTGTGGCGTTGGTGGGGTAGAAGGGGATGCCCTTGAGGATGAGCTCCTCATCTGGAGGTACTTTGTTTGGGAAGGAGTTGCTGCGGAAAGCAGACAGGGGCTTCTGCAGAGAGAAGCTGCCTTTGAAGTCTACATTATTGGTGGGGTCGTCATAGTTAGCATCGTTGGAGCCCAGATACTGTAAACCAGATGTAATAGTCCGGAAGGTGGTGTCTGCCACACCATCCAGCACAGACTTCATGGCTGAGGGAAATACTGCAGTGTAAGACGTCTGGACAACCTACAGATTGATGAAAAACATAACAGACATTTCTTTAAATCCCATTCATATTATCACTGGATATGTTCTAGTATTTTTGCAGCAGTGCAGCAAAGAGTTTACAAGTCTACACCTCTGACATAAAAACGCTTTTAACAGGACATACATTTAAAAAATGTAATTGCAAATATTTAGAAACACAATTCCATGATAGTTTGTACAATTTAAGATGTTTTTTTCTTCACACATTTTACTGAGTTCCTGGATTGGGTATATTCCATATCTGCTTTATAAGAGCTGTGTATTTATAAATATTGTATTATGCACCCATTGCTTAACAACACATATGAAATTATTAATCACTTAATCACTTTATATATGAAATCTACACATAAAACAATGAAACATGATGCTGAAAATGTAAAAAAAAACAAAAAAAAAACACGTTTTTTCTTCCCTCTAGGTTTAGAACCAAAAGATAAACGGTAAGCAGACCAAATAATGCAATTCCTCCACACCTGTATAGTCTGGAACACCGATGCAAAACGGACCTAATTTCCCCTGTGTAAAATAATATACAGAAGATGCATGCTCAAATTTGGATAGTCTAATTTACTGTAACAGTAAATACCATATATCAGCGAGAAAATGGCTGTTATATAATTTAGATATGCAGAATTTGTAGAGTTGTTTTAATATTAGGCTGTTGAGGAAGTCTGATCATTGCAGGAGTGTAAATTTATCGCAAGAAGCACAAATCCACTCAGGAATCAGCACATTAAAAAGAGAAAACACTGAGACTTTTACCGCATAAAGCATTAAAAGTACTGTTAAAAGGAGGGAAACAACATTAAAAACCTCAGTGAAATATTTTAAAGAGAAAAAGTGCCTTTTTACCTTACATAATTTTTCCAAGTGCGCAGAATCGCCCTTTATCACCGCGCGTTAATCCAAGTCAGAAGCGCATCATCCAACCAACACAGATCTTACATAAAAAGAGAGACAACCAGCGTGCATGTGTTAGAATGAAACCACCATTACTATCATAAGTATTAGTTTCCTTTTCAAATTCTGTATGTAGCATAAGTTTTTCAAATGTCTGCAGAAGTCTCTTGGAGTGCGCTCCTGCTCAGTGGGTACAGTCTGCTGCTGCTGCTTCTGGCTCCAGCGTCTCTCCAGTCTCTTTCTCTGTGTCTTCACACTTATGAAGCGTCGCTCCTACAAGCCCTGTCACGTGTTTCCATATAGCTTTATCTGCCCAACCCATGAAGCTTGTCAAGTGCTGCGCATAGGAACAAGGCAGACGACAGTGGTGGTGGAGGCTTATAAAAAGGATCTGATTTGAATTCCCAAAGCTCCTCTTAGCAGATGATGTGCTCGGACACAGACAGAGCACAAAAAACTCGATTAACAACAGCTTATAATAACTGCCTTATCTTTCTAGTTCATGAGGTAAACGTTAGAGTAACAATTTCTACATTTTGCAGGTACAAAAAGCTGCATTTTTCCTACAAAGTCTCCACATGAAGGTGACTTTTTAATGGAACTGCGCAGGCTGTCTTTTCAGTTTCATGCACACAAAGGCAGATAGAGGTTGCAGACTTAATTGATAGTCAGTGCATGTTTGTTTATTGTGTGAATAATTAACCAAAATTAAAAACCTCAAAGCACAGAAAGCAGACCTCGTCATTTTCATGCTGGCTGAGCTGATAATGCTGAACCCAGTCAACCTCACCAAGTGTTTTTACCCCCTGAATGACTGTTTTTACTTTGTAGCGATCAACGTGTTCACTTTCCTGGTATTTTCTGATCCAAACCAAGTATTTTAAGCACTTCAGTGTGACTCAGTGTTTACATTTGGAAGGGGGAAAAAAACAAAAGAAAAGAACATTTTAGGGGTCAAATATGTAATCTACACACTTGAAAATAAAACTCAGGCAAGATTGACCTGTGATGTGACAACATGATTCATACACATCTGATGATGTTCTTTTGTACACTTCACAGTCACACTGACCTCAGGATAAACCAGCTAGTTATCAGCACATTCAATCTGATTACACAGCACCAAATTAACAAGTCGGATCCTGCTATGAATCACAATAACAAAGATATGGCCTTTGCTTGGCCTTAATAAAAACAGATTCAAATCACTGTTTATAAATGATCTAATTTCCATTTATTCATTTGGTCAAATCCATCCAGTTTTTTTTCTTCCCACTGTCTTACACAATGGGAAAATTAGTGGTGCAGGCCATGGATGCAGGAGTTGAGTGGCTGCATTGTCGTATAGATAGAATCAGAAGAGATGCATTAACGTGACATTTTGCGGTCACTGATTGCCTCGGCAGACAGACTTCAGGCTTTTGTTTCCCACATCGAGACTGAAATGAGGCTATGGCTATGTCATCAACACAGGTGCAATTATTAATATCACTCAGCCATGTCTGCCATCTATGTCTGAAATGAACAAAATGTTCCACTTGACAAAATGAGAAGACATTTATGGTCAGCAAATGACAGGAAAGTCTAAAAAAAATCTCAGATTTTTCTGTGAATTTATGTCTCTTTTCTGGCAAAACGGACTGCTGGCAGGTTGTCAGTGTAAGCAGCTGACTTACTTGTAAATCTTCTCCAAGCTGATTCTCTTTCATCTTTAGGCAAACTGAGAAAGAATGCATTATTTACAGTCGTGATCTGCTGGACCAGATACAAACAAAAGCTGAGCTCCACACACTGATTCAGACCTGAGAACAGTCCAAAATAAAAGCTCTCCTCCTCAACTGTTGATAACTGATTAGCTCTAGCAGAGCTACCAACAGATTAATGCCTTGTTTTAGGAAACATCAAAGGGATGAGACGAGAAAAATGGGTTCACTTCCTCTGCACAGGGTTTCTCAGATTGCACAGAAGCTGGAAGTAATGATCCTCCAGTCTCCAGTTTGCCTCTTAAACCCTGGGAGGAAAATGTCACCCTCAGATGCACTTTCACTATTAGAGCATCAGTCTGTGATGTTTCAGTGGATTCTGGGAGTTGTGTTTTGATCATGTGGTGTAGTTCACTTTTTCATTGTTGGCACCTTCAACGTTCCGTGCCAACTTCAGGCTTTTGTTTCCTACATTTCTCGGAATATCTGCAGACAGGTCATGGGGTTGTTTCACGCAATTAACTTGTATGGCGTGTATGTAGAGTATAATCTAACTGTGTATCTGTGATTGCTGCTCCATTTAGTAAGGGTATTTTTTAAATGAAGAAATCCATATCTCTGCCACCTCTATGATGGATTTCTCTGTGTATTATGTGTCAGCATCCAAATTACAGAAGAACAGATATTAAAAGAAAAATCTATAGAGGGGCTGACACCAAAATTTGATCAGTTTTAGATCACTTAAAAATACATAGCTCAATATAATGTTTGCTTTGTTTTTGGTGGTGAATACCAAACAAGACTAAGAGTGTACAGCCATGCTAACAGCTCTGTGAGCCTACCAGGTGGTGCCTTGAGCTGAAAGCCAATATCAGCCTGTCAGTGTGCTCCCAGTGACAATGTTTGGCAGGTATAATGTTTATCATGTTCACCATCATAGTTTAGCATATTGATTCGTTTTGCAGGTATATGGTCAGAAATGAAAGTAGTGGACAAAGTGATGCTACCAATTCCTCAAGCAGATGTTGAGATATAGTGCTCGATAAATGTTTTTTTTTCCTGCTGGGGGCACTGGATGAAAAGTCAGAGGATCACCAAAGGCATGAGGAATCATCCTTTGGGGGCCATGAATGTCAGCACAAAATTTAATGGCAATCCATTCAATAATTGTTTAGATATTTCAGTCTGGATTAAAGTGCTGGACCAACCAACCAACAGACTAACACTGCCATCCATAACCCGGACCCTGAAATGGAAAGCACATCAACAACAGTTGTCTTTCAAGCTTTTCTTTCTTTAATACACACTATGCTAGTTTGTGCATGTGCAGGGTTTTCCTACAGCTACATGTGATTTCTGCAGAATGCCTTGTTAAGTATTCAAATTCTATTTTACTGACAACCAGCAGAGGCTAAATATGTCTCTGTGAAATTGATGTCTCTGGAGCCTGGATACAATCCTCCCAGTGCACCAGTGTGCAAAGTAATTGATTGTCTTTTTATGTCTGTTTAGACATGCAGCATCTCTAAATATAACATACATCTGCCACAGAACAGTTGCCAGCATGGTGTAGGAAGCATCAGTCTCTAAACATAAAAACACCTAATATGGTGAAAACCAAATGTTCCTGCAAAAACTGTGTAATTTGAATTTCATCTGCTTATTATTCTGATCGCAGTAACTTTGTAATATCCACCACATGGAGCAGTTAGACTTTAGGCGGCAGGGTAGTTTGCCAAACTGACTGGTGTACAGTGACAGTTTTCTCTGACTTGGTTGGCATGCTAACCTGTGAGTGAGCAATGAGTGATCACTCAAGCAAAGCTCACAGCCATCTGCGTTTCAGTTGTGGTACATAACATTTTGTCCTCCAGTGACTCACTTTGAGTCCATGGATCAGAGAAAAGAGCTCAGGGGGAGCAGAAACTGCAGCAGGGGAAAGAAGTCTTCATACTAGTTCTATTTTGACCAACTGTTTGCCATTCACTGCTAAATGTCAGACTTCCCAGTTTAGGTTTGTTTTGTACATTTTTTTGCCATTTGATGATATCAATATGTATTAATAGAAAACTGTTATTATTTTTGGAAGATATTTTACAGCTTAATGCTTCAGTAACTTCCTGTTTAAAGTTCTCTTAGTAACTGTTTATCTTACCAAGTACTAGTCCAGCGACTTTGCATACAACCTTATAGAGGGATGTACGAATGGCCAGTGGACTCTGGTCCAGGAGTGCAGGTTAAACTGTGCTAAGTGCTCCTTTGCCTCACATGGTTCACATTACAGTGGTGCTGGATTGGAGGCTGATACGAGTTCATCAGGACTCATAATGCATTTTGCATCAGCCTGATATCCTGTCTCTTTCCTGCAGGTTGTTCCACATTCAAGGTTTTTTCAGGAAGGAACTCTGAGCCAGAATTCCTCAGATACCTCACTAATGCATCAGTAGCAACCTTATCAATATGAGAGGCCGACTAAGGGTGAACAAACAAAATCTGCCTTGGATTCCTGCATTCATCTGAGCTTAATTGTTTCCCGCCGGTATTCCCCTAATCTGAATGTTGAAACCTCTACTTTCCTTGAGAAACATGAGAACTCAGTTGCTCATGCTTTTATTAAATAGGCTAAACCAGTGATTAAGGTTATCACATGGCCAATGTATGAGTCAACTGCATCTGAAAATAGGCCACATGAGCAGTAAGCACATACTTTTGTCTTTTTTGAACTGTAAGCAGTTCAACTAACTTAGAGCTCATTTTTCACACGTGGCACTTGCTCATAATTCTGTGTAAAATGCTGAGAGAACCATAAAGACAAATGAGCTGTTGTCTTGTGTCTCCATAAATAAACACAAAGCAGATATAAAGTCTGTGTGTTAATATTACAGAGCTGCAGCTGCACCATCAGTTCATAACAAATTACAGTTTACTTCAGTTCTGCAGTGAACTATGCTGACCTTTTGCTCAGTTAAATCAAACAATGAATAATCATCAGCAATTATGGTGCATAGATTTGATTAGTTTCAAAACAGTAATTGAGGGTCATCTGTTGATGAATCTCACCTGTGTGTATTGTACCTGGAGAGGAGGCATTACCACATTCTGTATGAGATTATTGGCACATAGTGATGTTGCCATTGTTAGCCCCCCCCCCCCGAGAGCCTCTGTAATTTCAGAAGGACACCTCACATTGAAATAGTGTCAGCCAAATACTGGGTTTGTTCATGCCTTTATGGATTATTGATTTCTGTTTTTCATGTGCAGACCAAATGACCTTGTATCAAAAGCAAAATATAATTGAAAGGATGGCAGTGCAGCTAACAAAACAGCAGTTAAAGACTCAAATAAATACTGTAAATGTTTCCTTAGTGGCAGTTTGGTCAGTAGGAACTACTATATCTCCATGTGTCTCTTGGTTTATGTAGGTAGATATGATACATTGCAATGCACTGTTATCTTTTTGTGTATTTACTTAAATTATCCTCTCTCTAACAATGGTTGCAGCATGGCTCTGTCAATTTGTTGTATGCAAGTTTAATAACAATAACTAAAGCTAACAAAAATTGCATTGATAGAGACTCATTTGATTTGCACATGAAAGTGTCTTCATATACAAAATATCAAATCAATAAAAGCATAAACATGCCTAACATTTAACTGATGGCATTTCAGTATGTCAGTATACAATATAGAAATGTATACAGTATGTTGTTACATTTATCATAAAGTAGTTGGTCAAAGTGGAAGACAGGCACGATGGTAGTGAAATAGGAAATATAATTCACTCCAAGCAGGAAAAAAGGCAAATCAGCATTTGTTTATCATCCTGTTCCTTCTTGCTAAACTTATAAGAAATGCAATAAAGGCAGAGGTCTCACATGGATGAACACTGCAGCTTTCTGCTGCTGCGTGTGGAGTGATGATACTGCCTCTGCAAGCGTCCTCATACACATTTTATGAACCATAAGTCAAGACCATTAATGTGGGTGAGCATGCTGCACTTTAAGCTGAAAATCAGAAATCATAGAAAAAAGATTCATACCTACTTTACTTTATCAGAGGAGGGCCTAATCCTGATGAAAGAGGCACATGAGCAACTTGTGAACACCAAACTGGACTGTGAAAGCAGAAGAAGAAAAAATATTGCATGTTACAGAGCTGTTTTTAATTAATCTGAAGCTGCAACTTTGACTATAACCATATATATCTTCTAAGCAGTTTTTTAGACTTACAGCAATTCTCAGCAGCCAGTTTTCACCGTCTTAAGGGAATAGTTCAACTAGGCTCAGCTCAGACTGGAAACAGGGAAATCTGCCTGCAAGCACCTCCAAAGATAATTTATTAACACATTATATTTCGTTTGTTTAATTTGTACAATAGCCAAAGTGTAAAAATACAGCACAGTATGACAACGTACCTTTGTACCTAGAGGGCCAATTAGTAGCTACTCCGGACATTTTGATTATAGGACATTATCTTGATCAGCAGATGGAGTTAAGAAAGTCAACAAACAGAAATTTTAACCTTTTCACGAAAACTGAGCAAACTCCATCTGATGATTAAGATCATGTGATGTGATTGAAAGCTCCAGAATAGCTACTAAATGGACCTTGAGGTGAGACCGTTTTGTCCACTGCTGTTTCTAGGTTTGAGAATGAACAATGAAACTAATATTTTACATGTTGTTTTATCAGAACATACTGCATACTGAAAGCTCCCACTGTGAAAACTGTCTATTTTCACTGCAAATAACTGGTAATAATAGACATTGTTTTGCATTTGGAGATAGATAGAAGTGTGCAGAGCTTACTGTTCAGATTGTTGATCATGTTCTGGTTCAGCATCTGATTCATTATTTTTTATAGAGCGTGAGTGCTTTTTGTTCCATCTTTGTTTATTCATTTATTTGTTATACGAGACATTTCTGAAGCCCCATAAATAAAAGGTAATTGAGTTCGGATATGAAGGTTTTAAGACATGTAGGTGGCCTCTCTGCTATTCATTTTGTGATATTTTGTTCTCTTGGCTTCATTAGACCATGATCCTCAGAGTGCACTGGAGCAGTTTGCATTTCAGCTTGACACAGTTCAAATGAGGATCAGATCACCCACCTCTGTGGGCCTCTTCAAGCCTCTTCGCTCTGTCTGAGCGAAGAGGCTTGTCCCATCCAGGTGAGGGAGGGCAGCAGCCATGTTTCGGTCTAATTCTTCAGGGAGTATAAGAAACACAGTGAGACTGGCTGCCTGTCATACAGGCTTTGTGTCAGACTGTTACGGGCTGAGCAGGGCAGCTGGCGAGGATGCCTGCTGGGTGCCTCCTGTGTAGAGGTGCTCAGGGTAAGACTGACTGCGAGGAGACCTTGGGGCAGACCCAGGACTCACTGGAGGACTATGTATCCCATCTGGGCTGGGGATGCCTGAGGCGCCAACTCATTAAATCTTATTACTCACAACAATAGCTGCATGTGAATCAGAATTTTTTTAAAAGTATAAAAATTAAGCACTGATGTTTAGTCCATGGATACAGGAGTAAATTAATTAGCAGTCAGTTCATTGCCAGGAGGCCTCAATAACAAATTCATCTTAAATACAGTGAGACATCGTGGGATCTTTGAACAATAATATTCATGATATTCGGGTCTAATAAACAGCCATTACTTTCAGTCTCTCTGAGTTGTGCTTTTGCAGGTGATGATAAATTACCCCTGAGACTTATCTTGGGTCACGACAAACTTGTAATGGCAAAAGAAAAAGCCATGCAAATGAAATAATGACCAAATATCTCCAGCTCTTCCTCCCGAGGTAACTATCAGAAAGTGATCATAATATTCTTAGCGGTAATGCTATGCCTTGTAACTTTAGTTGATATGGAATAATATCACCAGTGTGAGACTTTTTGTTGCAGGATTGTTCCAGAATAAAGCAGACATAAAATAATTTTATGTTATGTTCGTTTGCAAAAACATTTAAAATCACCACATAGGGGCAAACAAAACATATTCAAATGAAATAACTGTACTAAAATGCATCAGTAACACTTTCTGGCTTGTGACACTGTGACAGTTTATAGCTAAACAGTGTCTACTCTCATGACCCCTCAGGCTTCATATGAGCAGAGAGCAGTTCAACCAGAGCATTCCTTCTTTTTCAGATTGGTTCACTTTAACTTCTTATGTTGATTTTATATTAATGTAAATGTAATTTTAAATCCAAAGTTTCCAAAACCTGAAAATATGCTGGACAACATTTTGAAGAAATGTGCTGTATATGAAATGATGCACAGGACAAAAAGAAAAAAATATATATTATTCTTGGGTTCTTGGGTTCTTGGGTTTTAAACTTGTCATTAGTTTTAAAGGTGCTCTATGTAAGTTTTTGCTATTGCTATATGGCCAATGTTAGCATTAACAGCTGTTCACAGAACTTCAACCATTGTTTCTTTTACAATACATGAGGTTAGAATACAACCTCTGGCCAGCTCTGCTGGTTAGGACAGGGATAGCTGGTTAGCATGCTAACTTCATTCGAATAGAAGTGACAGAAATAGAAGCAAAGCAAAACTTAACATAGGCATTGCTTTCGACTACTGGAGACAACTCTTGAAGTTTGATAACGTTTCTTCAAGGTTCATAAGTCAACATCTGTTAACCCATTTAATCCCAAATTTTTCCCAGACACAAAAATATCCAAATCATGTGTCATTAGTATCCCTTTGAAACAATCAATCATAATTTTTAGAAATTTTCATGGAAAAGTGTGTGAAAAAGTGTGTTTTATGATCGGTCACAATTGTGACCGGTGGGATACTGTGTTGTATCAACCATTGGACAGACTGAATATAGGTCTATTTGACCTGTGCAGTGTGTTTGTGTGTGTGTGTATGTGTGTGTGTGTGTGTGTGTGTGTGCGCGTGCGCGTGCGCGAGAGTGTATAAAATCCTTATATCAAAGGCTAGTTATTATCACTTTTAAAAGTTCCAGCATTGCCTCTAAATGCTCTCTCATGGTAGTGTGAATATTTTACATATTGCCTTATACTATCGGCTAGCAATATGAATACTGGGAGCACTGTTATGAATATTGAGGTTAAGACAAAAAACAACAACAATTATCAATGTATTTCAACATTGTAACTTTAGTGCAACTTACTTTAGTGCAACATTCATTTGAAAGAGTTCATTTTTAGTGCAAAATTCATTTGAACACATTCATTTTTAGTGCAGTATACATTGAACACACTGAACATGAAGGTAAACATTTAGGATTGAGGTAGCCGGCTGAACATGCTTTCAAGTATAGGCCTACACTGACTGACTAAACAACAAAATAAAATAGGTTGTAGAACAAATAGCAAAAAAAATAACATCATACCATCATACCATCATCAATAACATCATAACATCAAATAACATAACTGTATGCAACCACTTGTGTGTGTGTGTGTGTGTGTGTGTGTGTGTGTGTGTGTGTGTGTGTGTGTGTGTGTGTGTGTGTGCATGCTTGTGAACTCTATGTCCGACTGCATTCTCCTGTCTTTCCTGTTTTTCTTCTACACTCCATGGTACAGCTTGAAGCACTCAATGTGCAGTGGTACTTTGCATTTCTCACATGCATAGGTAGTGCGTTTCTCACAATGGCGACATCTCTGGAACCGGTGCATTGTGTTAAATGGCCAGTGGGAAGCTTTGTCGTATCTTGCCTGATCTTCAACGGTAGCACTCAGTAGAGATCTCCTTCCATGGCTCAGTGGTTTCGTTCCAAACCTTTGCAGAAGAGACTGTGAGACTATCCGTGAGAAGGTGAGCAGGTCGATGGTCCCTCCAATAACATCTCTGTAAAAGAGATGGCCATTTACAAGAGCACTGTTGATAGACCATGCAAAGATGGGCCACCACCACTTCTTTGACCTGATTGAGATATAGTATCGTGAAACCTGTAGGTCGTGAAGGTCTACACCACCCATGTGCTCATTGTATCGGCTGATGCATTTTGGTTGTTGGATGTTGTCAAAGGCACGTCGATGCCTGTTCCATCTCTTGACAGAGGTCTCAGTGTATTTTTCATCCATGTTTGTTGCCACTGTGACAATGTTATTGTCTTTCCAACGGACCAGCAGCTTCTCTCCTTGGCACAGAACCTCAGAGGTTCCCCTGGGTAACTTCATGAAGGCATTCTGTGGTGTGAATGGGACATCAAACAGGCGGTTCTGCCTCATGGTCCCAGAGCTCCCATATCCTCTTTTTGTCATCTCATCCATGAGTGAAAGAGTGGTAAAGAGGCTGTCATGGAAGAACTTGCAACCTTGAGGCACCTGAGCTTGCTCTGCCAAACCTATGATAACGCTGGGTCCCTGACCCAACCCTGTCTCTGGGAGGAGAGTGTGCGATCCACAATATGGCTCCATGTGGTACATGTATCCACTGGATGAGGCGAGGCTCCATACCTTGTAACCAAAGCGAATTGGTTTGCCTTTGATGAATTGTTTACATCCATGTCGGCCGTAGTATGGGATCATGCTCTCATCCACTGACAACCATTCCTGAAATGGCATGATTTTGTATGAGTGATTGAGCTCAGAGAATATGGGTCTAACCTTAAAAAATGGGTCATCAGTGATCTTGGTGTTGTCAACCAAGTGAACTGAGGCCATTATATCATCAAAGCGGTTTCTCCGCATGGCACCTGAAATGCTCTCATTGTGTACATCATTGTCAACTGACCAGTACATGTGTCTTCTTGGGACAGAGCTGTATCCACTTGCAATTAGGATGCCATAGAAGGTGAGGAGCTCATCCATACTTAGATTCAGTTGCTTTCCCTTGGTCTGGGTGGAGTAGAGGTTGGACATTTCAACTGTGATCTCTCTCAAGGTGGGTGGATACATCAGTAAGAAAACATCCACTGGGTTGGGGCAGCTTTGTTTTACACATTCTGCAGCATTTGGTCTGTATACTGTGTATTCTGGAATAACAGCAGTGGAAGGCCTCTTGGATCGCTTAAATACTCTATCTTTATTTTTAACCACTTGCAGTTTTGCCCTTGGTTCTTCGGGCTGACTTGGCTGAACCCTTTGGCGCTTAGAGGCCCTTGCGTCTTCTGGCTGGCCCCTCTGGAGGCTAGAGGCCCTTGCGTCTTCTAGCTGGCCTTCATTGTTATGGCAGGAGGTGGGGGAGCTGGAACAGGGAAATGGGGAAGGAGGTTGGGGAGGGGAAGGGGGTGTGGTGAAGGGGAGGCCATCATTCCAATCATGCTCTGTTTGCATAACTTCTGCATATGCATTCAACAGCCTTGCTGGCAAATGGCCTGTTTCCCCCTCATAGTCCATGTCAGACCCATCACTGTCACAATCACTGAGTACAGCATCTTTTTCATTTTGAGGAATGATTGCAATGCTGCATGCCTTGTCTGGGAACTCATCTTGATCCAACAAATCAAGAACTTGACTCAAAGTAAATCTAAAAGAAAACAGCAGAAAGTTTGGTAGTTAGCTAGCTAGTCTTCCTGGGGTCTGTGTGTGTGTGTGTGTGGAAAGTTGCAGTAGGTAGGAAGTTAGGTAGCAGCAGAATTAGCTAGCAGAATTAGCTAACTAGCTAGTCTTCCTTGGGTTCGTGTGTGTGTGTGTGTGTGTGTGTGTGTGTGTGTGTGTGTGTGTTTCTGTGTGTGTGTCTGAGTGTAAAATTAGGTAGAAAGTTAGGTAGCAGTAGAAAGTAAGGTAGAAAAGTTAGCCTATGTGTATTAGCATGTAGATACAATGGGTTATCCCACCGGTCACTATTGTTGCCAGTGACATGTTTGTGAGTTCTATGACCACATTAAACAAAGTTGAGTAACTGCAAATGCATATATCAATACTAGACACCTTAAACATGATGTGTACCAAAAATCTATGTCCTATCTTTATGTTAACATACTTAACTAACCTTTTCTTTGGGAGCTTTCTTGCTGCCATCCTCTTCTCTTGGCGCAAACAGGAAGTAAACAGCTCTGGTCATGTGACAATTTACAGTAAACATGCAACACTGCACATATTTCATTGAGACCCTTTATTATTTCAGTATCTGCTAGAAATGAATTGATAGATCATTCAGTAACATTTTTATAGCCTTAGAAATGAAAGATTTTTTTACGGTCACTATTGTGACCGGTGGGATTAAATGGGTTAATACTGATGCCGACTATGTCATGCTAGCAAAAACTAGAATATTTAATGGATGATTAGAAATAAAAAGAAAACAAGAATTTTCAATTCACTGCAGATTCAGACAGCAGCCCTGTAAATTCACTCCAGATCATAAAGAGTGAAAGATTTTCCATTATTTTGAAATTGAGTATAAATGTGCTTTGAGAGTGTACCAGTCAAACCAGAGCTTACAGTCTGACCTACTGTATGTGCCTACCTGCCTGTCTGTGAAGTGCAAACATCCCATCTCTCCACTGAACTGGCATGACTGCCTTAGATATACTGTTGGCATGACAACCAGTGAGGATTGAAATGACTAGTCACATGACACAGCCAAGGTTGAGCACAGACAAAGCAATGGAACATGATCATTTGTTCCACAGGGAAAGACTTTGCAACAGACAACGTCGTCGTCGACCAAAAAAAGGGGGGGGCAAAAACAAGATGTTCTGTGCTAATTATCCCAGGGACATCCAGATGTCCCCAGAGGATGCCTCCTCTGCTGCACAACACAACTGAAGTGGGTGTATTCTCCAGCCCAGCACATCGTGATCCGACAAGTGTTAGTGAGCTGCTCACAACTGGTGCATTACAGCTCCTTGAGGAAAGGTGAGGAGGCAAAAAACAAAAGAAAAATGAGTAGAAAACGGTAAACATCTGCTATCAGAACACGGAGGGCTAAGCTCGGGTGTCATGGCAACCGAGTCCCTTTGAATGAGATGTTGGTGTTGCAGCATCATGTGGCTGAATAGCAGGACCCCTGGACAGACATGGTCATGGAGAGCTGATCCCAGCCAGAGTGCGAACACTGAGGGTCTGCAGTCATTCACGCTACTGTCCACCATCCGTCCCCTGAGAGGTCAATACCAGTGGAAAACAATGCTATAAAACACACAACCTTTACTAAGACAAACCCACATCTTCAGCCAATAAAAGGTACAACTTTATGCATAGCTTTGTTTAAATTTAAACATGGATATAAATACAATAAAGCGGGGATATTTTGAAGTTTGAAAATGATAACTTTTTATCATTATTTTCTTTTTAGATCCCCTACTAAACTTATAATTAATTGCACTTTGAAAAATGACACTAAAGATATACCCAGTGTGTTAAAGTGTGATGCTACAGGATACTGATCAAGTGTCCATATGTGAGGAGTTGGGAATGAGAACATGTATCTTATTTTATATCATATTTACATATTAATTTGATTTTTTAATTGAACACAGCGGTCTGAACATTCATCTTGATGGACATGACATTCAGCACACTCTGAGCACTGTCATGCCTCATGCTAAACTCAGTTGTCCCCCCAAGACAAAGATGAGGACACGTGACTATACAGTGAAAGCAGTGGGTAATAACATGTGTATAAGAGATGCAGTATTTGCTGTTCTCTATATGTTCATGTGTTAATATCTAATGAGAACACTCAGGTATGTGTGTCTCCTCTGCTTTCTCACTATGAATATACCACTCAGTCTCTCGCTAATGTGATTTAGCAAACTAACTTACTTATTCCCTCGCCCCCTCCCTCCCTCTGTCTTATTGGCACATACTCAAGCTTTCAGGTTTAACACGCAGGTGGACACAGTGATTATCAAACCTCTGACTCTAAACTTTGCCAAACATACACACAAAACCACCAGACATTTTTGCCTCACATCTGAACAAGGTAATTTTTTGCACTTTGGCAGCTCCAAAATGGCAGTGAGAGGATAATTTACAGAGTTCAGTGCCCAAAAATGCACACAGCCTGCTGATGTTTACCAGGTTTCTGAGGACAGAGCTCTCAATCACTGCTGCTGGGAGACAGTTTGTGTTGCTCTGTTAAGTTTCAGTTTACCAGCTGCTCTCTCATCTCATCCTGCTCCAGAATCACATTTGAGCAGGGTGAATGTTCACTATGTCAGACGTTTGAGATGAGATGCTCGTCTCTGCTGCGGCCTCACTCTAACGCTGCATTTTTGTGTTAAAATATTTTTCCAAGTGCAGCTTTTTACACACAGTCAGTACCACTCTCCTGTCTTCACAGAAGACAAAACAGTGGACCCAGATGAGACTGGCTCTGTTCAACAAGTCCGAAGTAAACACCAAAAGACGACATTTTGTCCATGTCCTCACAGAGGCACAAAAAAAAAAAAAAAAAAAAAAAAAATCATGGTATCAATTAAGATAAGTACATTAAATTGAAGGAACAATTGTGATTTAAGTTAAAAATTTTACAGTCAGGGAACCTGTGAATCCACGCCAACCTCCTCCCTATGCCAATGTTGTTACTTGATAACATTACCTGACTTCCTCCTTTGCTCCTGTCATGATTATTACAGACCCAGAGTTCTTTGTCACTTAAACATAAACATATAATTTTGCTGTTGAAGTGACTGCTGCTGTCAATCTTCTTGTAGAAACAGTCTCCTGCATTTAAAGCTAACCATCACCATTCTCCAACATTGGTAAAGCTCACAAATGTACACATTATATAATGTCTGTTTAATCCATAAAAATAGTGTAAAAGTGGCAGGTTGAGTTTTTATGGGGGGATTTTGTGTCAGACTACTAACCCTGTTTATGGATTAAGATACAGATAAGGTAATAAATTCATGGAAAAACCTGAAAAATAAGCACAGAAACAGGATGATAATGCCTCCATCCATAGGGCATGAGGGGTTACTGAATGGTTTGATGAGTATAAAAGTGAAGTGAATCATATACTATGGCCTTCTCAGTCACCGGATCTCAACCCAGTTGAATACCTGAGGGAGAAGAATGTGAAGAACATGTTAGACAGCACCCCAAAATGAGGAAAGGGGGGAATATATTTTGGAACAATGGTGTAGAGTTCCAGAGACTATCCAGCTTTAAGGTGAAAGTCTGAACTTCAGTGACACAAAGGCTCATTCTCACAGCTGTCATTCATATTCACTTCACTCACACTGCATCCTGATATGATTTATGTAGGCAGACTGCGTTTACCGTCCACATCCACATTAAAATCAGATTTTTTACCGCTGAAATGCAGATGAAGATAAGATTGAAAGAAACTTTAATTACTCTCTTGGGTGGTGGGTGCATGGAGGGGGGCTGGGATGCTGCAGCAGCAAATATCACAATAACAAGACACAATAAAGAAAAATCTAAATAAGAATAGAGAAAATGGGTTTTTGAACTCTTAGACTATTAAAGGAAAACTTCAGCTCTGGAGCACTGAGGAGAAAAATGCATTCATGGGGGAACAATTATGCACAGCAGCAAACTACTGAAAATTAAAAGATATGAAAAATTTGAATATGTTTATCTCTAAGTTTTTTCTAGCACCTACTAGGCTACATGGACTTAGAGGAAGATATAAGAAAATACTGCTGCAGTAGTCAGACTTGACCATGAGTAAACTCAGTGAAGTTCCCATTTAAACCTGTGTTGTCTGTTTTTATAGTTAGTAGTGATGCACCTGAATGTGACTGTGCACACAGAGAGCTTTGACTTGAAACACAAATGAAAGGAATATAAAGATAATATGTGAGAAATGACAGCCTAGATATGATAAAAATGTGCATTGTGCTGAGTTTAAGCTGTCCATATATAAACTAGAGGTGTGTCTGTGTGTGGATGTGCCTTCTACATTAGCAGACACCTTTGCAAGTATGTTTACGTCACAGATTCAGATAGTACAAAATGTACAGATCCATTTCTGTCCATCATTTTAACACCCCAGTGGAAAATACTGCACAATTTGTGCAGAAGAAATGACACTGTGCATCATTTATTTTCACAGATTGAGAGTTGTTAAAATTAGCCCCACCTTTACCAGCTGCAGTATAAAATAATACATACATTAATCCATCAGTGATTATAATTCAATATTATTCTGAGGTGTCTGCAAAATGAGCACCTTTGCTTTTAGGTACTTTGAGTGTATTTTAATACTTTTGTAATCTTATTCAAGTAAAATATGATATAAAAGTACAAGCTCTGAGTGCTTAACACTTAATCCTTCAGTCTTCCTGAAAGAAATTATAAATCACCAGACTTGGAGGTACAAAATGCAATGTAAGCACAGAGTGAAACAGAAGAAAAACTATTTCAGACAACGCAAATCTAAAAGAATGTCTTTTTTAAAATAGTTAATCTGCACACGTAACCAGACATCTGATCAAAAACTTGATAAAATAATCATGAAATACTACAAAACAAAAGGCATCACCACAGTTTCAAGTGAAGAGAAGAGAATCCACATTATGCACTGTACATTAAATGAACTCTTATGCACAAACATCCGTCACTGGTCTCTCTAATGTCTTCTAGATGAACCCAGAACACTGAGCTGTGACGGCAGTATATACGAGTGTGTTTGTAGATATGGTGCAGGCGGTGCAGCAGGAAACATCATGCACACTTGGAGGGTGGGAGGTGTTGTCTGAGATGGAGTTTAGGTTGAGTGATGCAGGCTGCTGCTGGCGGAGGCTGGTGTGGGAAGAAGGCTGAGGATGTGACTGATGGACAAGCTGGAGGAGGAGGAGGGGAGAAAGGACTGTCATCTCCCCTCCTTGTGCTTTTGCAGAATTTGCACACACACACACACCATGTTGTCATAGCACAGTTACTTTTTTTTCCTCCCCTCTTACTTTTCAAAACAGAGGAGGAGGAGGAGGTTTGACACAATTTGCAGAGCTGAGTCTGAGCTGACAAGGAGTGAAAAAGTTGAAGGGTGCTCATTTGTCAGGACTCAAAGAAAGAAACTCAAGAAGAAGGAAACATTGGGGCATTACTGTGGCATACATTCTAGCCTTTAAGTTTTCAAGCACCATGGTTTTCAAGCACCATGGTATCTGAGGATCCAAGATGTAGGGATCAGTGGAACGAGGCCTCAAATGGATTATATTCATACATTTTTAGTGACAGATCTGTGACTTGCCAAATATGTAAATTAACAACATATCCTCGTACAGTAATAGAAAACATAATCCAGTTGTAGTTTCCTTTTCTATAAAAATAGGTAGGGTTTAGTTGTGCATAAACAAAGTATGCTGAGATGTCAAATTGTGCAGACTTATAAACACTTCACTACTGATTTCCCTAATAAACACCAGAGATGCAGATTTTGTGCCACACCACTGCTGAGGACAATAAAGTTTTATGAGGCTGTTGTTTGAAAACCTTAAAAATCCTTTAACTGAAGCCAAAATAGTGTGGAGACTGTGTCCTAACAGGTGGCACCACACTTCAAATACAGGTTTGAGCTTTGAGTTTGACCAAACAGCAGATCTGAGGTGTTTGTTACCTAAAGAGGAGATAAAGTATGGCACTGTCACTACCTTTTTATTCTTGAGACAGGACTCTGTGTTTTGTTCTCAGTCTCAGCTGTTCAAACCATTTACACTGAGCAAATCCCACAGTTTGTTGATTTAGAAGTGAAGACAACCTTTGCTGTAAACAGACATTAAAAAGAAATGTACAAAAAGTCTCAGAACTTGTTGGGCCTTAATTGACTTGTTAGGACTTGAAGCTAATTGATGCCTACAAGACAAAGGAGGGATTTCCGCTGTCTGAACTGTCATTAAGAAAAGGCAATTATGTGGAACTGTGGAAGTCACGACAAGATCTGACAGCCCAAGGAAACTTTGAGGTAAAAATGCACGTCTACAAAAAAGTCAGCAAAAATATGGAAACCAGCACATCGAAACAAGGAAAATGATTCTAAACTAAGTTCATGAACAAAACAAAAAACACACCTCAGGTTTAATTTCTGCAGAATTTAGATGTATCTGTTTTTTCCCGTTTCTCTTCTGATGTCCTTCCCTTTTACCTTCCTTCCCTTCCTTTCACATTCTTCTCTCGGCCACTGCGGAACCTGGGGGGGCAGCCATGACAAGCCTAATCAACAAAATGTTGCACCCACCCAGGGCTTCAACTCCCTGGGTTCCCTCAACTTGACTTTCATCTGTTCTGGATCAGTCGACTGCTGATTCATCCTCTCATGTGTGACCCTTTTTTCATCTCTGTCCAGTCCGTCCTTGATCCCTCTAGGCCTGCACTTGATTCTAATAAGCTAATCAATACATTCATAAGGGCATTTAAGATAATTAGATAATTTTTAAGATAGATCATTGAAGATAATTTTCTACACTGCAAATCCCCTGCTCACCAAGTCAAGTCAAGTCAAGTCAAGTCAAATTTTATTTATATAGCGCCAATTCACAACAGAAGTTATCTCGAGACGCTGTACATATAGAGCAGGTCTAGACCGTACTCTTTATCTTATAAGATTTACAGAGAAAAACCCAACAGATCCCACCATGAGCAAGCACTAGGCGACTGTGGCAAGGAAAAACTTCCTTTTAAGAGGCAGAAACCTCGAGCAGAACCGGACTCAAGGTGGGCGGCCATCTGCCTCGACCGGTTGGGTTTAGACAGAAAGAGAGGGGGGTGGGGGAATGGGGTAGGAGAAAGACAACATTGCACATACACAGACTAAGTCAAAGTGTAAATAGTAGTAGTAATAATAGTAATAATAATAATAATAGTAATAATTATTATTACAGCTAAAGGAATAATAATGACAAACCACCATCCCATCACTTGGCATCAGGGAATGAAATGACAGATATCTGACACTGAACTATAGGAGGACTGCATCAACGGTAAATCCAGCATAAGCATATGAGGTTCTGGTTGGTAGGTGGGTATCCAGCACGTTTACTTAACCTTAATTTGAGAAACAAATTCCCTTAATCTGTCTACTTATGTTAAAGGATTGTTGGGGTGAGTTTTTCCTTATTAAACCAAGTATATAAGGATACAGGGTGTCATATGTTGTACAGGTTTTAAAAGGTCTTATGTGATTCTGGGCTATACAAATAAAATTTAGTGAACCTGACTTTTAGCATCTTGTGACCCCCCGCATTTATCTTTGGCTGCCTCAGAGAGTTCACATCCCAAAGTGGGGAGTCACTACTCTCATGCATTTGTAGCCTTTGGTTTGGTTTCAAATCAGATGAGACAAAATCACTGATTCATCATCAATCAGTGTGGAGCTGCTGCTATCTGTGTATGACGGAGGCATCACTCAGCTGGAAAAACAGAGCAGACTGACAGTATATATGCTTCCTCATCAGAAGGATTTGGTTGTTGTTTAGGAACGTGGTAATCCCAAGATGTTCTGATAGCCAGACACATTCATTAATGCTGTCCACTATAAACCACAGTGGATGCTGAACAGCACAGAGCCTGTTTATTCTGGGTTTGAGGGCACTCTTTGATGTAGCAGGGGCCAATATTGTCGCAGAATCCAGCCTCTTAAACCCTCACAAAGTAATGCTGTAACTCAGATCAGCGGCGCTTTGTATTGCCTCTCTGCTCACAAAGACAAAGAGGCTGTGCAGGAGTTGCACAAAGCCTTTTCTCTGCTCTCTTTGCTAAAGCTCTCATTTCAAAGCTTTTCCCCCAGCTCCATTATATCAATTACAAACACCCCCTCATGCTAAAATCCTGACTCGATTTTCTGCTCTTGGATTTCAAAAATGCATAATTACAAATAGCAGCTGGGATGCAATTTCCAACATCTATTTTCTTTCCAGCCTCACGGCCAAATAGGCTGATTTAAAGCAGTGAAATGTCTCTGAGATCCATAGAATTCTGAATAGCAATTTGTAATATATTACTACTATTGTGTGGGATTTTTCTTTCTTTTGAATGAATCATGGTTTACAATATTTAACAGCATGAAAAGGGACTTATTATTCATGTTTTCGCTATCTGGAGAAGTACAGAATAAAGCCACTGCTGTATTTTTTTCATTCACATGTCAATCACTGTTTCAGGTCTTTTGAAAAGTGTCAGTGTTGATAAAACGCGTTGAAAACCATGCCAGCTACTGACGTGAGCACTGTTGGCTAAACGAAGCTTGCACTCTAAGTGTCTCATCCTCGGGTATCAAATACCTCGCCAGAGATACAGAGTCATGTCATTAGTGTAGCTGGAAGCCGAGGGGAGGGCGGAGCTCACAGAAATCAAATGGGATCCCTGCGGTGACAGCTGTAGAGGCTGGGCAGAGCTGCACCAACCTGCAACAAACACAGCCACATCAAGAGGGCTTTCTATTAAAGCAGCTGGGAGGGAGTACGACAGGTTTAGTCAAAACTGCCCCTCACTTTGAGCTGCACAGGCCTGTAACTGACATCATAAAATAAACACATATTTTCAAATTAGAGGTGAGCGAGTTGGCTAATAAGAGCAGAGGTTCAACAGAGCTGAGGAGAAAATACATCAATAGGCAATGTCTGTCAGATTTGTTACTGGATTTCTTGGCTAGAAGGATAAGCCTGATAATACTCTATGTCCTTCATTTACATGTAGACAACAAAACCCACAAAAAAAGACAAAAACTAACAATGGACTGATCCTGCTAACAAGTATTATCTGTGTAACCAAAGCCTCATATACTGTGTCTTTTTCCTCTGTGCCATTAAGCTCTGCTGTTGCACTCACCATGAAAACACAGGCATTGTAGTTTATTTTAAGTCAGTCACCTCATTAGTGCACCAAATGTGTATTAAAGCAACACTAGATGACTTTTGCTAAGCAACAGGGGCCTCTTCAGCCACAAGTGGTTGTTAAAATAGTATATGTGCATGTGTGTGTGTGTGTGTGTGTGTGTGTGCGTGTGTGTGTGTGCGTGTGTGTGTGTGACAGAAACTGACTGTAAAACCACTGAAATTGATGAACAACCCTGTAATATTTCTTTTTGGTGTCAAGGGGAACAAAAAAAAACAAAAAACAAAAACAAAACAAAACAAAAAGAAACAAAAAGAAACCCTCACTTTCAGACCTTTAATCTTCCAAATAGATGGAGTTACAAGATGAGTAAAAATGACGCAAAGGCTGCTTTGACAGTCTGGTCCAACAAGGGTATTGCTGTTGTACACACAAGCTGATAAAAGCCTTCATAAAACATCTGCTTCCTCTCACCTTGACTGGCCCCTGAGAAGAAGCTAAATGTGCCACAGGATGTTTGGTGGTCAGGGCTCACAGAACCTGATCTGCCAACGATCTGATGGTAACATACGTGTCATGATTTCACACTCAGACAAATCCTTGTGACTCACACTCACATAATTAAAGTCCCAAAGCCAGATGTGAGTCATTAGTTCTGCACTTTCACATCTCAGTAAATTTTGCTGTAAGTTCATTTGCTCTGCCTGATGGCACATGTGGGTGGTAACAGTGCTGTGACTGATAGAAACAGGTCACGTTTAAAAGCAAAACAGCATTACTGTACATTCATGGAATTTATATGAAAGGAGCGGTTTGTATAAAAAAAATCAACTAAAGCAGTTTGAAGCTGCATTATATTGTATCCAAAGTGATTGCTGACAAAAAAGGGTCAGATTTCCTGAACTCTCTGGCTAATGGTTTTCATTTGATAGCAGGTAAACCTGAAGCCATTCCAGGAAAGCTTTCATATTTGGTGTTTGCACACAGAAGGTGATGAACAGATTTCTTTTTACTTTTTTGAAATAATTCTTTTGAAATCTGTTATGTGTAAGTGTGGAGGTCATGCACGTCACATGGTGCATACATCGCCTGTGCCTAACCATACAAAATGTATAATTGTCAACACAAGTCATCCAGTGAAATACAACAGCACCTGCATGGTTTTAACTCCTGTAAATCCTCATCCAAAAGCACAAGCTTTTAAAGTTTAAAAAACAAAGGCCTGTTTCTAATTTAAGCATGTATCAAATGAACTGGTTCTCTCAGTCAAGTTTGCTAGGAAACACTGGAATTTTCAATCTACCAAACTTTTTACAACAGTAAATGGAATAATTACAAGCACTGACGGACTAATTAGAGTGAATGTGCATGGTGAAATTGAATAATCAATCAATTTAACCTCACCACAAGTGGCAATTTTATTGAAATATTGACAATTTATTGACCATTTGGTGACTTGACTCACATAAACTGTTCCTGCTGCCTCTCTCAGCCAAAGCACTGATGCTGAAGCACCACGTGGATTAACTCATATGGCAATTAGTCCCCCAGAGCTACACAAATAACACGATTTGTTACGACTCTATTCTGTCTTCTTTTAAAACTGTGCATCAGTGTAATGAGTCAGATCGATCCCCATCAGCCAGTTGGTGAATGGACTGTGGTTTCGGATGTAGCTGTCTGTATTCCCATCATAAAAGGGAACATAAAGGGAGCCACACAGACAGAGATCGAAGGGGTGAAATAAATGTTGAGAGCCAAAGAGACGTATTAATAATGTAAAGATATTTCATCAGTTTTTTTGGGGCAGCACTGCAACCCAGAAAGATTCTCCAAAGACAACAAAGTCTTTCTCCTGTGTCAGCTTTCTCATTATGACTGCAGTCTTGTTCGAGGAGCCTTTTGAGGAGTCCATTTCCTTTACGGCTCCTCATTGGACACACACCAACATATCCCCACACCTCACTGTCGCTGTTTCCCAGAACATAATGAGGCGTGGCAAGATGAGACTGTACCTTCTGGCAATTTTTACGATGAAACTTTGTCAAGGAAAAAGTAAAGTATACGGATATGCCTACTGAGGGAGGACTCCATCATTTTCATACAGCAGCAGCAGCAGCACATGGTCCTGCAGCTATACCACATGAAATATTATGTTTGCTGTGACAAAAGCTGCCCCCTCCTTTCTCGCTTCCGCCAAATCCAATTTACTTGTCTCCAAAACACTCTGCTGCCTCTTTGAGTATGATAATCTGTAGATCTGCAGCCAGGGAGAGATTCTGGAGATCACATTTGAGTGTAATTACACTGAGATTTTAGGGTGATTACATCTGGAAATTGTACCAAAAGCTTAGCACATGATAAATATACAAATAAATTCAGGCAACAAGAAACCTGCGGGGAAAAGTAAGAGTTTCATCCCCAGGAAAATATTAGCACATCATCTACAAAAGAGGAAAACACACACTCTTTAAATTCATGTGATGAAATACAGCATCTGTATAATAATGGCCTGGTCAACATGGAGCCTCCTAACTACATTAACTGGATATTAAAGCTGCCACTGGCAACTTGATATGTCAGTGTGACCCAAAATGGCAGCAGCTGGTGACTGTCTGACTGAATCTGAAAGTGCGTACATCTCCACACTTGCAGACTTAATGATAGCGTTCCCAGCGAATCAGAGGTCTGTCCAAATCTACAATTCATATAAATCCACAAGGGGCCTCAGGCAGACTTTCTGTGGACTTTACAAAATTACCCACAACACATTGCACTGTGAATGTGAAGGTATAAAAGGAAGGAATAGCAATAATCCGAATTGGCTGTAGTCTATATCAACGGTTCCAGCTGTCTATACAAGAGGTGCCCAACAACCATTGACAACAAGTGGGCAGCTGCTCAGGGACCCCAGACCCTGATGGTTCCAAATAGCTGGCTGGAGGTTTCTGCATTATTCCCTAATATTCTTTCTGAATTAATTTTCTTTTTGAAGACACATTTTTAAAATTGGGTCCATGAAAGGGGGTGGAGAGGGTTTCTCCCCATGACTTTGAGAATTTCACGTGGTCGACAAACACTATCTCAGTTAGTGGAAAACTGCTGCTTTTCTCTGTCACAGCCCAGCTTTGTGAGTTATGCTGATAAGTAGGGTGTAAAAGGAAAATCCTGCTTCAGACTTCAAAGAGCAAATCAACTGCACTGCAGCCTTGTTTTCCTATTTTTTTTTAATTTGTTAAATTTTTTTGTTCTGTTTTCCCATTTTATTTAGCAGTTTGAAGTTGATTAAAAAAAGTTCCAGGCAAAGGGATTTGAGGAATAGGAGAAGAAAAGATGACAACACCAAGAAAGGTTTTTCTGGACATGTGAGAATATTCTTTGCTCTGAACTGATTTTCTTAATCAAAAACTACAAAACAGCTTCATCCTGGATGGAAACGTCCAGACTTTTCAAACACATAAGCTTCAAATGAAGTTTACTTCAAAATCAGGTCTCAAATGGAGACAGATATGCTGGGAAAACTGCTGATGAAAATGCAAAAAAGTAAATAAAACACAGTTGAGAAAAGCAGCCACTTCAGGCAGAAGGGAGCGGAATTATAAATGATTAGATACTGGCTACAAACAACCACTCAGGAGAAATGTTTGCTGCTAGACATCAACGCAGACCTGACTGTCATTGTTATCTGCAACATCAAGGTCGTCATAGCGATGACACCTGATGCAGGAGCATCAGCACCATGTTGGTTACCACAGGCGACTGAAGCAAATGCAAAGAGTCAGGGGCCACTCAAACCTGAAATCTCTTCCTGGTCATAAATGAAGAGCCCGTAGCTTCACATCAGTGAATCATCAGCAGTCAGAGGTGCTGCTCTCTGCAGGGACCTGAATTATTTATTTGAGCAATGTTCCCCTCTGAACTATTGAACTTATTTTGAGAATGTGAGAGCGCGAGGGTGGCCAGTGATTGCTGCTTTACAAACATTTTCGGTGCTTGAGTTACAGATAGAACATGCTCTTAAGGCACCAAGTTAAAGTATGTCCAACACTGCTGCCAAGTACTCTCATGGCAGAGACTGATTCATCTCATGTTGCTGGAACAAAGGTAATGCTCTCTGAAGGGCGCACCAAAACTGGAAAATCACTTTTCTTGCCATTTCTGGAAAAATGACAAATCGTGATGTGAAAAGAGCACTCCAGCAATTTACTACTGCTTGTCTGTGGCGTTTACAGACTCGCCACAGACCGAAAATGAAAGGTCAAATTGATAGAGGCAGAGATATCACGACTTTGGGCCCAAAATTTCAACAGAAAGCTGGATCCCACACTGGACAGAACAGGTTAGTAAAGCATGAAATAAGCTAGTCTCAAGGCATAAACCTTTACACCTGTTCCCACTTGGCCTCCATTTTTGTTGTCTCGTCTCGACATAATGAATAGTTCAAACGGTGATATTAGAACACACTTTAACAGGCTGCATACTTTCACTCTCAGGACTTGATTCAGCTCAATAACATCTTTTTATCGATGTCCTTCAAACTTCATGTCCTTAATAGTCTCCAACTCAAGTGGAGATGACCCTGATGAAACACTAAGCATTAGATATCTGGATACTTCTTCGCAACTTCAGCTAAGAAAAGGTCTGATGGTGGAACAAATAGGAACAGTCAGATGATTGCACAGGTTGCAAATAAATCCTGGGGGACATCAAATTAATTTGGAAGAGAAAACAATAGCACAGAAAAAAAAATCTTTACCCAAACTGTCTGTTCTGCTTTGAGGTTCACCTTTGATCCTCCTTCTTATTGTTGGGTGTACTCATGGTTTTCCTGTGCAATGAGGGATTATTAGAGACATCAAAGGTAAGTGCACTTCGATTGGTTCATCAGAACTGCTTGTTGGATGGTCAGATAGCTTCAAAAACCCTGTTTTCCGACACCTTTTTGAGGTCAGAATAGAGCAGTGTGTCCAACCATTTCTGTAATTTTCTGAAATTGATGATCTGACATCCTCAACCACTTCTTTCCAGCACCTGGCCAGCTGTGTGAGGGCAGACTTTTCTCTCTCTCTCGCTCTCCTTTGATTCCAACTATTTCTGTCACTTTTCATGTAGGACTAAACAACTGAGTGCAACACCATGAATCCAGGAGAGACTAAATAAAAAAAAAAATGCTCCGTTAGCATAACTCAATGGGTTAGCTACCACTCAAGTGGTAGGTAATCTGGAAAAACAGCTGACTGCTCACATTTGTTGTCCTTTGTGATTTATATTTATCTATGTGCTGCATTAAAAGATCTCAGCAGTTACTTTAGGGAGAATGATGTTTTTATAACAAAGAGAAGAAAAGACCAAAGATTAAAACAAAAAAATCCAAAATAAAAAACTAAGCTGTAGCTTTCTTATAAATGTGTTTTCACTGATGTTTTCTATTGCAAGTTGTGTTGAAATACCTCAAACAGGCTTTGCAGGTCAAACCAGAGGTCATGGTGCAGCACTATCAGACTGTTCAAAGACATTCTCTAATTATGAATGGTATCATCAGAAGCAGTTAAAATACAGCCCACTTTGTGTTTTAAGCATAAACTCTAGAGCTTTTTTGCCAAGGTCCTTGTACTGTTAATGATTCTAAAAGATTTTTGAAAATGTCAGTCACAAAACAAAAAGAAAATTACACCCACTGGCTGAATGTACCCCTCCACCTCTTGTCCTCCAGTACTGACATTCTCACATGCACCAAAGTTAATGGAGTAAAGAAAAAAACATGAACCACATCTCATTCTTTAATTTTCTGGGTTTTTACTTTTTGGTAGCTCACGGGCAGAAAAAATCATTGACTTTAAACAAACTTGGTGAAACTGCAGAAAACTTATTGGTAAAGTGATTTGATGTTGATTACAGAAAATGTTGGTGTGCTGAAGGAGCAGCGCTGCGTGTTACAGTCGTTGGAGGCATCTTTGAAAAAAAAAAAAAAGGGAGGAAATTCAATAAAAAATGACCTGACCTTTTCAGTGTAAACGCAGGCGATCGTTGCTGCTTATTTCCCTGCCACTCTGTATCCAGTCACTGGGGCTTTAATAGAGCAGGCGCTGAGTAAATGATGTGAACAGGGAAAAATGGCAAAAAACATCCTCCAAAATAAAAGCATAAAGGAAAACTCTGTGGATTTTACACCTCAAAGTCAGTTTTTATACACCACAACGTTCCTGTGGCTGTGGAAGACTTTGTTAGGTCTAACGTCAACCTAAAAAAATGGTAATTTTTGCTGTATAGATTATTCCTATGTACTTAATATCTTTTTGTGTGCAAAACCATTGGATTCCAAAGATAAATGCAGGTCACTGAATGAGACTTTACTTTAAAAATGTAATTAGTTAATTTGTCTTTTGACATTTCTTTAGTTTTATAGCTCTCTTTTCAAAAGTTACTTTTTATTTAGTGAAAGGTCGGATGTTAATGAAAATGTTTTATCTTAGTTTATGTTGACGCATTTAAAGGACCAGTGTGTAGGATTTAGGGGATCTATTGGCAGAAATGGAATATAATCATCATAATTATGTTTTTTTATTAATTACCTGAAACTAACAATTGTTGTGTTTTTGTTTGCTTATTGCAAACCCTTCCTATCTACAATGGAGTAAGGGTCCACCATGTTGCACCTCCATGTTTTTACAGGAGCCCAGAACGAACAAACCAAACACTGACTCTGGAGAGGGCCTTCAGCATTTTAACGTTACATGAAGCACCTGAAGGTAAGGGATGCCACTAAATCCTACACACTGGTCCTTTAACACTGATTATTAGCGACATTACAGGCACACTCATGCTGAATAAAATCAGTTTAGGAGTTGTGGCTGGTACTACATGGACAGTAAAAACATTAATGTTCCTGTGGAGTTTTGTCAAATCTAAGAAAATAAAACAATAATTACGGGCAATGTTACAAATCTGAGCAGGACTGATTTGTCGGAAGAGAAAAGTTTGACTGGTGCATCCCGACGGGCAAACCCACAACAATCAAACCCCATTTGTAATAACCTGTAGTTTTTCCCATAAATGTACTGCAAACTGATCAGAGTGTGCATTAACATGAGGATGGCAGCCTCGCTGTGCTGCTGTTACAAATGATGCCAGCAGAATGGGCTGTCTGCTGTCACAAACAACCACCTCCTGATTGCTACCTCTGATGGAGACAGAGGACCAACGCCGCAGCTTCATCACCACTCGCCCCAAATGGGAGTCGTTTGTTGCCACATGGCATCACGCCTGAGAAGAGCTTATGAGAAGGAGAATCTGCGATAATAGATTTGTGGCGCCATGCCTCCTCGACTCCAGCTGAAAAATTTATGCAATTAAATTTCTAATTTCAGCAGGGTAATCAGGTCAGGACTGTCTGACTTCATTATCAAGAGCAAAGCTTGTTATTAAAATCAATGCGATCAAGACTTGATTCACAGTCGTGACTTTAGGGTTCACTGGAGCTCAAATTCCTCTTTTTTGAGCTTATGGGAGAGGAAGTTATCATTAGCAGTTTTTAGAACCTCTGCAAAACCTTGATATATGTCATATATAAATGGTTCTACTTTAATGTCAAATATTTCAAATTTAATCCCTGAAAAAGGAAGAACTGCAGTTAAATTAGGACTACCACACACAAGTTATCAGAAACGATTTGGTATTTGGAGTAGATTATTTCTGAGGAAATGGATGTAACTGGACTTTTGGCTTTTTTGTTTTTTCCAAGACAATAATAAAAAAAAGTCACATAAACAGTATGACAGAGATATTCCACAGGAACCCATCCTTGCCTCTGATCACAGAGACACAGAGAGCGAGCCCCATAAATGCATATTTCAAAATGCAGATATAATATTGAGATGATAATGGCCTGGCAAATCATCTCTTCTGATTTAATATCCTTGTGGAGCTTTGCGGCAACTTCCAGCCTAACACCTGAACTGAAAAAAAGTGAACCTCATAATCTTCACTGCACCACCTGTGCTCGAGCAAAGACGCCTCGTATGTTTACAATTCCACATCCATACAGTCACAGCGGTCCCCCTTCCTGCCTCCTGCACTCGAGGGCACAAACACACCCAGGGAAAACACATTATTGATGTTTTCCTGGAGCTGCCTTTCTGGCGTGCTTGTGTGTGTTTTCTCCAGCTTTTTACCCTAGCAGGAGAACGGTGCAGAAACCCTGCGAAGGAGGGCGCGTTGCCAAAGGGGGGTTTGGTATAAAACAGGTTTCAGTTAATATTAGATCAGGCAACAAAATAGCTCAGTTTGAGAGGATGGAGGATGAATTTAAGTGAATGGAGTTTTAAAAAAGGGGGGTGGGGGGTAGGTATATAAATGTGTCTACTGTTGTGGATCCTAATGCACCTGCTGCTGAGAGCAGTGATGTCTCAGCGGCAGCAGCTCAACCTCACGACAAAAAGGTGAGCGAGGCTTTGATGAGAATCAGCCAGCTTTCATGTGCAGCCAGAGGGGAAGAGAGCCCTGGGAGTACAGCTCATCTATCTCTGCTATAGAAGAACAGTGGCCTCAGGCACCTCAGGC
>NW_026117941.1:0-16694 GCF_001640805.2 Lates calcarifer
GTGGTTCTTCTGCAGCGTTTGACTGTTCAACTTTCATTTGCATGTCTAAAATAATTCTGAAAGTATTTTATGGCTAAAACGTTTGAAATTGAGACCTGATGCCTTAATCAAAGAGAAAGTGTCCGGTCCCTCTGCATCATTCATTCATCATTCATCATTCTCAAATTCCTCACTGAGTTCACTGACTTGAATTTTGTGTGTTTGTGTGTGTGTGTGTGTGTGTGTGTGTGTGTGTGTGTGTGTGTGCGCGCGCGCGCTGTGTGAGGTTGACTTGTGAACCCACCTGTTGCTGCCGCTCCCCTTTGTTCCTCGCTCATGTCACCTCAATCCTTCACTCTCTGGAGGACTTTGGACACACACAGCCTTTCATCAGCTGCAGGGCAGAAACACACAACAGAGTACATAGTTCATCTGACTGCACTGGTATCACTGTAGTTTCCAATATGATCATGTGCTATGAAAACTTGGTTATATAAATAAGGCAAAACTGCAGAGGTTAGAATAAGGAGCCACAGATACATCTAAGGGTGAAATATGATTGATCTAATATCTGTATACTCATAATTTGAGTTTTTACCCTTGGGGGTTGGGGGGATGCTACAAAAAAGAAATAGGCAAATGTATGAATGCACTTTTGCACTTAGCCTCTCTGTGTATTTATTGATACTTGATAAATTAATGAATGATTCAGGCTCTCTCCTCCGTTGTCCTGTTTTTGGTGTACATGCTGTGAGATGAAGCCAAAGAAAACTGTCCTTTTTTGTGCCAAAAAAATTACAAATAAAAAATAATAATAATAACTTACTGGTGATGCGTGTGAAGTCAGCAGTAGCCAGACTGAACATGTCTCCCAGACCCATGTTAAGCAGAGCTGTTTTCAAATTCACCTCAGAGTTCAGAGTAAACCTGCAAAATCAAAACACAAGTCCTCAGTCTTCTTTCTGGTTGCTTTAGGCTTTTAGCCTTGAATATGACACAAACAAATGTAGAACAGCACTTAGTCTATGAGAGAAGCATTTCAAAAATAAGTGAATGTTAGCTTCCCACACAGTGTCTGACTGTTTCCCTCACCTGGGCATGGCCAGCTGCCGCTTGACGTTCCTCAGTTCTGCCCTCCACTGCTTAATCCTCTTGCTGCTCAGATCTGCACTGAGCACACTCAGTGGGACTTCTGGCTCAAAGGGTGACACTAGGAGCATGCTGAGTGACTCACCCTCATATGGGACCTCAATGACATCATAGTCCACCCCGTCAGTAGTTACAAACTCACCTGTTGGTTAAGGAGAAGATAGATGTGTTAGCACACACTGTCACCTGTGGAACACAGTATCAGAATGAAATATATGCATGCCCTGGGTCACACTACCATAACTGAAGTGGTTTGTGAGTCTCATCATGTGCACGGGCACAGTGCTGCCATTGGCACAATGAAACATCCTCTCCTGTGTCAGTCTGGGGTCAAAGGGAACTTTCCAGAGGCCCTGGAAATGAAGAGCATTGAGGAGGACCAGGCGGGTCTCATCAGTCAGAGATCCAGCTGCCAAGAACTCAGGGATGGAACCTACAGAAGAAAAGGTAGAAAAAATAAGTCACAAAAGAAAGCAAGCCCCTTAAAACAAAGATGATTGCAGAGGCGTTCTTCGGAGATGACATGGTGTTAGTTGGACAGAGCGAGTACCTGCAGTGTGGTCTGAGACCCACGAGTTGATGATGGCAACCGCCTGGTCTGGCTTAGTGAAGTCCATCTGGTGTGGGTGGGTCTGGAAGGCCTTGGCCAGGGCACGGCGGTATCCCTTCTCCAGACTCATCTTCCTCTCCACCATCACCCCACCAGCTATCTCCACGCCCTCCTCACTGGACAGATCCCGCTGCAGAAGACGCTGCTGCCGTGACATCCCTCGCTCTGCGGGAGAGGAGAGATGAGTTTAAGTTGTGTGATTTCACCAAAGTCACTGTTACATTCACAGCTCCATTAAACTGTTTGTTCAGGCATCCAACCTACATTACACGCTTGTAATTAGTTTTATGCTTGACTGTTTTTTTAATCTTATTTTTTTCTTTTTTTTTCGTCACATGTTTCATGTGCTCTTGTGTGTGAGTATATATTTTCTCGATGCTTTGTCTATTCTATATCTGCAAAGCATTGTGTACTTGTTTTTGATCGGTAAAAAATAGTATTATTTTTCAATATTATTATAGTTACAAACTGAAATAAGTGTATATATAACCTCAGTGCAGGGAGTTCTGTAATTAGTGGTGGAATTACATTTATTCCAATTCTAATTGTTATTAATCGTAATTATCATTATTATTAAATTTAATTATATATACAGATATATACCAGAATCCCCAAGTCATCATCTTTTAATCCATATCACTTACCTTGCAGAGAAAAGCCCATTGCAGTGGTCAAGGCCTTACGGGTGTTTCCGGCAGCGCCAAGCTGAGCCATGGACAGGACAGAGGCCACACCATATGGGGAGAAGGCCAGGTTCTTGTCCACAGAGCCCTGGCTGAGCTGGAGGAATACCTTCAGGCCAAAGTCAGTCTGTTTGTCCTGCAGAGAGCCCAGCCCTACTCTGCTCAGGGTCAGCAACATGAAAATGTAAGCACAGAGCATCCTGGGAGAGAAAGCAGAGAACAGGTGCATGCCTAGTTATGTTGGTTTAAACTCAGATTCAGTTTTACAGCAGTTTGAATGCACACAGTCACTGGGCCAGTTACACTAACGCTCTGACTCTTCTTTGCATAAATATGTAAAATGCATCAACCATGTGAGTGTAAATAGTGCACCTTACCCCAGAGGCAGAGCAAGAGCTCAGCAAATATCAGGACAAAATATTGCTCCACTGTAAAAAGAAGTGGATGGATCCCACATTTGTTTCTGTTTCTTATTAAGAGGGAGCAGTAAATATATTGGATTGTGCAACGCTGCAGAACAATTCTAAACATGAACAGATGTTTTCTATAAAACTTTGGAGCCAAGACAAAACTAAGGATATTTTTAGCTTCCACAAAAGTGAACACGAAGGGCGTGGTTATACAGGAAATGACTTCACATCAATCATTAAAAACAAACAGAAAAAGAACTTTTTGCCATTCTTACAAATGAATGTATTGTGCAGTAATCAAAAAAGAAAACAAAACAACTGAGTGACTTGAGAAAAGTTCCCTATCATGTATTCAGTATTCAGAAGAAATGACATGAAAAAAAATATATAAACAAAACAAAATGATATTGTGCTTAAAGTGGTGGACATAATACTGTATATATGTCACAAATGAGAGATAAAAACCAATATACAGTGTCTCAGTAATGTGTTGGTTCACAATGACTTCGCAGAACAGCTTCAGTGCTCCTTGGCATTGATAGTGTCTGAACTCTGCTGGAGTGATGGAACACCATTCATCCAAAAGATGCTCCCTCATTTTGTGTTTGGAGTGCTGTCTAACACATCAACCCATAATCTCCCATAGGTGATAGATTTTTCCTTCAATATGTCATCCATCTGTATATGCAAACAGTGACGAGGGGTTGTCCACAGACTTTGTTTTAGGAGGTCATAAGCCAGAAAGGTTGGGAACTACTTATTTATTCCATCAGTTAAACATTTAGTCTAATCCATCACTCCTCTTCAATGGACCTTGATTATAGAACTCATACATTAGCCAAGGTCCAGTTATTACCTTTTCTACAAGCTGTATACCTAATTATTGCTCCATCAAAACTTTTAAACATTGTGTTTGTCCAGCATCTTTATGTTTTTTAATTTTTTTATTTTTATCTATCGTGACATAAAATATTACTTGGTGTACAGGAGCTGTAACATCTCCCTCTTCTGTTATGCCAGTTCCTCCCATCAGACTGTAATTATCAAAACAACCTTGCCAGGATGAATACATTCAATTAGTCATTCATCCCCTCAGCTATTCACATTCACTTTTCACTCAAACCCCTGCTTATATTTGCACTTAGCTGCTCCCTGACACTGTTGTAACTCTATAGTTTTGAACAGTGTCTGTACTACATTTGATTGATAATTTCAATTACTGATGCATTCATGTGTAAGCAGCACTTTAATGTCACATCTACTTAGGATGGAGTTATGTTTGGCTAACTAAAAAAAATCTTCCAGCTTTTTAAAGAATATTACATTTATAATTCTAATGTCCAAGGCTTGTTTAGTCTTACCTGGTGGTTGGAGTGTGTCAGATGTAGTGCCTCAGGTTGTTGTTTCAGTGTCAGTCTTGTTCTCTGCTGCTGCTGCTTAAGTCTGAAGGATTGAATGGGGTTTCCTCTTTTTATAGTGTAGGGCTGCATGGTTGAGAACCCCACCCCCACCTACGCCACGCACATTATTAGAGACGATGATGTCATCTGACACTGTCTGGACAAGCTTCCTTTTCAGGAACACACTCTCTCCCTCCTCCTCCCTCTCCTGCTTTTCTTTTCTGTCTTTTGCCTGAAGCTTTTCAGACCATATGGAAACTCACTGAACTGTCCCTGTCTCTTCCAAACACACACACACACACACACACACACACACACACACACACACACACACACACACACACACACACACACACACACATCACTCTGGCATGTGCAGGACAGTGTCCTCAGAGAGAAAGGAACAGTCATGTTTTTTACTCATGGATCTCCCTGGGTCTGAATGTCTGAATGTGATAAATGTTGCAGATTGTCATCAGCTGGCTGACAGCCAGGTGCTGCGCCGTCAGACTGTGTTTCCCCTGAAGAAAATATCTAAAGGCTGTAGAGAAAATTGTGTTAATGTTTTGTTTTTTGTTTGTTTCATTTTCTGATGAATGAAAGTGTTTTGTGATCTTACTGTAACCAAAAATCAACCCCAACTTTTCATCCCTAAAAACATATGAATTTACAATGTTTATTAAGTTTATTAAACTTTGGTCCAGGAAAAGCTTATCAAGAGTGACTGAAACAATGAAACAATAAAAATCTGGGGAGAATGAAAGTTTACCTGCACCATGTCATATTAGTATGCAGAGGATATCATTACTGTCTTAGAATTGGAGATTTACTGCTCCACAGTTACTACTACCTGGTTAAATAGGACCATTTTGTCATGTTTTGAGAAACACATTATACCCATCACCTGGAGAGTTTTGAAATGTACTCATGACCTTTCAGAAACAAACAAAACAAATGTCAAAGTCCATTTAGTAGCTGTACTGGAGCTTTTAATCATATCACATGGTTTTCATCACCAGGAGTTAGGACTTCTCAGCCAACCTGGATATTCACAGTCAGGAAATTTACTGAGCACTACACTTTCTCTCTGCTACTGAGAATTGCAAGATTACACTCACACTTACAATGAGATAATATTATAATATTAATATTATTAATACATTTTTCTGATGGTTTTTATCACCAAGCTAACAGCTTATCTTTCATACAGTCACTCTAGACTCTCACTTTGGGTGGTGACACATCAAAAAACCAAATTTGGTCATGGGTTTCAACATTCCTTCTCCCACTACTCACCAAGCATCTGGTAAACGGGACAGAGAATGGAAATTAACACCCACATTTTCCAGATCTATCTTGATTGAGGCCTCTGGCAGATCCACAAAAATCCTTATTGAAGCCACTTAGTTTGTTAGAAGTTAAAAAGCAAAACCAGTAAGAACTTCCTGGAGCTGACATGACTTAGCTGTGGTGTGTTTGATGTCTGTCCTCAGTGAAGAAAGGACAAACTTAAGTATCAATGGCATGGCAAGCACTACGTAATGAAGGGAGTCAAGAAAGGGATTACCCCAATTAAATGGAAGTGAATGGAATTTAGCTTTGAAATATTATCTAGTGACAGAAACTGAACATCAATAAGAAAAACACTACATATAATAGGTTGTGTTTATATAACAGAATTACCAGAACATCACAGTATCAATAAACATAATTACATAAGCTGCCTATGATTATTGTGCAAATCATGCCAGCCCTGTCTAAAAAAGACAGCCAGTATGGTTTAGTGATTGTGTTTATGGTTTTAACAAAATGGTTAGATTGTGATACGACCACCACCCTAATCTCCACACACAATACTCATGTTTGCACTGAAAATATCCAAATGTAAATCTTGAGGTTTAACTTTTACTGCAACACAATGCAGTATCATCTGGTTCACAGTATGACAAACTGTGCGATGATTTGGTGCATGGCTCAACACAGAATGGCCAATTGCTCAGGTCAAGCCTCAGCAGATTACCTACACCTGCACCCACGAACCAAGTGATGCACTTGAGTTAACCCTTGAGTTTCCCCACCAGTCAAATATCAAATACCTGCAGCCAAGTCCACTTACCTTTGACTCAGCCTTTCTTGGGTAACCATGACTTGGATGACTGAGAATCTTTACAGACATAAACTATACAGATGTATCAACACATCTGTTTACTGTAACTTAGCATAACCCCCACAATCCCCAAGGATTTACTACATTCCATATATGCCTGTGAATGGAAATTGAACTTGCACCACCCACTCAGTTCTCTGTGTGGGTTTCAGGAACATGGGACTCAAGTGTTGCCAAGACAATACATAACATCATACACGCAGACTCATCCCAAGAGATAAAGCAGTAATTGTTGCCTAACTTACTGTATGTATAAGACCTAATTAACTGACCTTTGGGCCCTACAAGCTGCTCTCTTACTTACTGTAATTCTCCAGCCAACTATGAGGAAAGCATGGATACATTAAAATAAAACTCTGCAACACTGGTAGCAAGGCCTGTTGAGGAGGTGGAGAATGATGCCAGTGGTGCAGCTCTGAAACAGCAACGACTATCTTTTAAATCAGCTAAAGCTGATGTGGGTCAAAACTTTGTTCTTTCATTGTTTTTTCTTCTTTTTTCCCATTAGTTATCTGATTTATCTGGTGCGCTTGTACACTGATCAGCCATAACATTAAAACCACCTGCCTATTATTGTGTAGTTCCCCCTTGTGCCGCTAACATAGCACATGCAGCCTTAGAGGTGTGCATGTGGGATAGGGAAAACTGGGAAAAGCTGGTCTGTTCACTTGCTCCTCCTTTCCCATTGCTTTTGCCATGTGCTCTAGCTGTAGGTCTACTCATTCATTCTGTGAAACACACTGTTACCTTTAGGAAGAAGCTGCATTGAGATGGGAAATGAGATGGATTATTGTTTTGGCCTCTTTGCCAGGGTATACCAGTGGGGCTTACTAGTTAGGGCCCGAGCAACGAGTTGCGTGGGCCCAACGGGGCCATGCAACGAGTTGCAAGGACCCTCTTGTTTTCGTTCGGTTTATTATTATTAGGGCCCGAGCAACGAGTTGCGTGGGCCCAACGGGGCCATGCAACGAGTTGCAAGGACCCTCTTGTTTTCGGTCTGTTTATTATTATTATTATTATTATTATTATTATTATTATTATTTTTTTTCTTCTTTTTCCGCCTCTTAGATCGGCTTTTTGAGGGCCTTAACATGCGTGAAAACTTACCAAAATTTGCAGACGCGTCAGGCACGGCGAAAAATTTAATAATTTAGGGGTCTTGAGCATGGGCGTGGTAAAATGCCCTCGGTAGCGCCACCTACATTTTTAAACGGAACAGCCCCTCAAGCCCGTTGCGCCTAAAAATCTGAAAATCTGCACACATATGTAACATCCCATGACGCACCAAAAAGTCTCTTGGAGCCATATTCTAAACCCGACAGAAAGTATTTTTATTTTGACCGGAAGGTGAAAAAATTGTGTGTTTTTGGCCATTTCCAGGGGTCGCTTGAACGCGAACTAGTCCTAGACGCATTATCCAATTGACTTCAAAACTTAATAGTATGTTCTTAAGACATAGACGATGTTAAATTGCGGCAGATTTTGAGTTTTTGTTGAAGGGCGTGGAAGTTATGGCCCCTCAAAGTTCGATTACTCGCCACGAAACAGGAAGTTGCTTTATTTTTGCTATATTTCGGCCATACTTTGTCCAAACTGCATCAAACTTTACAGGATTGTTAATGGTACCTATCTGCACACATCCATATGTCAATATTCATACAATTGTTGTAGCGCCACCTATTTATAGCAGGAAATGACATATTTTATAGTGTGATGTCCAGTTTCTAGACGGGTGACCAGATTCACTTCAAATGTTGTCAGCCCCTCCTTGACAATTTTTGGAAGACTGGCTCCGAAAATTGTGAGTTTGGGTCGAAGCGTGTGCCGGTTCTGGCCCGTCAAAGTTCGGAAACCCAACTTCCTGTTTGAAACCTCAGATTTTGGGGTAACTTCCTGTTGCGACTCTCTACTTTATCCTACAGATGGAGCCATTGTATTACTCTTTGATGGGTTTTTGGAAGGGGGTCTCTGTGTGTGTGTGTCTGTGTGTGTGTGTTTGAGGGGGGAGGGGAAGAGGAGTTGATTGAGTCTGTGAGAAGCTGCCACAGGGAGGTTACAGTCAAGAGAGCCATGAGCTGTCACAGATGATGAGTTCTGAAAAATATTATCACAGAAAATAATTAGCATAAAAGCTTTTATTTTAAATTTGTTGCAACAAATTCAGGTTTCTTACAGCATTTTCCTTATTGAAAACTAAATTCTACCTGAAATGTATCAATAAAAATCTTCTTTTGCAGTTAATGTCACCAGTTTATAGTTTAGTTTTAATAGCATTCCCTGTCACTGATGTGCCTTTAATTATCGGTTCTATCAGGGATCATTTATGTGTTTATCTTACGGGGGTGAGCCACCTCACAGGTTGGTTATATTACCTGTTGACCTCAGCTCAGTGAGCTAAGACAATGTTTAATGCAGTGTTTTTTCTGATATGAAAATGGATATTATTCAGCACATCTAACCTCAGCAGGCCCCTCTTCAGAAACTCATATCTGCAGATGTCAAAGCTGGCTCAAAAAATTAAACTGGCTTCAAATTAATTTTAAGGAATTGTAGGTTATTTTGAATTCATGTAATCTTTCTCCATCACCCTTTCTGTTTCTTTCCATCTCTCTACTCATCTTCTCCCATATGTCTCCCCTTGACCAAAGCTGAGCGTGGATTGATGCTGTCTTTACAGTTTGGTTTTGATCAGTTAGGAAATTTCACACGGGGTCAGCTGATTTTTTCGTGTTACTCAGTGTACGGCGACAGGAAAAGTGCACTAGGTCCACGGGCGTCGAGGTGAACCAGCTGAATATAAGCCACTCAAGTTGACGACAAGTGCATTGAAAAGTAAAAGCTGCTGGCCTTTACCTTTTCTTTGTCAAAGCGCCTGTTCGGCAAGTAGTTAGTAAAGTAATATTTTCAGCCTTGTCCACAGTCTCATAACATGTTTAACAGGAAGCACAGCACGCTGGTTAAGCTCATGGCAAACTGTTACTAACAGCTAAAATGAAAGCTTGTCTGTATGTAGTCTAACTGGTTAGTTTGTCACTAATCTCCAAATTTTGCAAATTGCTATAAACTTCACTCTCTTAAACCAGTAACAGTCTGAGCTGGACTGATAGGGGTCTGTATGGATAAAGATAAAATCCTAATGATACCCATCCCTACAGCTGGTTAGTGGCTTCGCCCTGACTTTAGGCAGATGAGATATTCACTGTTCAAATAACTTCATTATAAGCCTTGTTTAAGCATAAATGATTTATATATGCACCCAATAACAGAACTTAAAAAAATGCTTTTGCTCAAAGCTCAAAGCTTTTAAACTCAAGTTAAAACTGAGTTTTATCTCCTTTTGGGAGGGGGTATCTGTGTGTGTGTGTGTGTGTGTGTGTGTGTGTGTTTGTGTTTGTGTTTGAGGGGGGAGGGGAAGAGGAGTTGATTGAGTCTGTGAGAAGCTGCCACAGGGAGGTTACAGTCAAGAGAGCCAAGAGCTGTCACAGATGATGAGCTCTGAAAAATATTATCACAGAAAATAATTAGCGTAAAAGCTTTTATTTAAAATTTTTACATCTCGGAAGTGTGAACTGTTACGCCAGCGTGTGCCCTGCGACCTGCGTTGACCCCGCGGTTGCCGGGGTCCCGCGGTCGCCGCTCCCCCGACGGGCGCCGGGTGCGAGGGCCCGTTCAACGCTGCTCGCAGCTTTAATTATTATTATTATTATTTTTTTTCTTCTTTTTCCGCCTCTTTGATCGCCTTTTTGAGGGCCTTAAAATGCGTCAAAACTCCTGAAAATTTGCAGACGCGTCAGGCACGGCGAAAAATTTAATAATTTAGGGGTCTTGAGCATGGGTGTGGCAAAATGGCCTCGGTAGCGCCACCTACATTTTTAACGGAACAGCCCCTCAAGCCCGTTGCGCCTAAAAATCTGAAAATCTGCACACATATGTAACATCCCATGACGCACCAAAAAGTCTCTTGGAGCCATATTCTAAACCCAACAGAAAGTATTTTTATTTTGACCGGAAGGTGAAAAAATTGTGTGTTTTTGGCCATTTCCAGGGGTCGCTTGAACGCGAACTAGTCCTAGACGCATTATCCGATTGACTTCAAAATTTGATAATTTGTTCTTAAGACATAGACGAAGTTAAATTGCAAAAGTTTCGGACTTTTCATTGAAGGGCGTGGAAGTTATGGCCCCTCAAAGTTCGATCACTCGCCACAAAACAGGAAGTTGCTTTATTTTTGCTATATTTCGGCCATACTTTGTCCAAACTGCATCAAACTTTACAGGATTGTTAATGGTACCTATCTGCACACATCCATATGTCAATATTCATACAATTGTTGTAGCACCACCTATTTATAGCAGGAAATGACATATTTTATAGTGTGATGTCCAGTTTCTAGACGGGTGACCAGATTCACTTCAAAATGTTGTCAGGACAGACTTAAGGATTTTTGGAAGACTGGCTCCGAAAATTGTGAGTTTGGGTCGAAGCGTGTGCCGGTTCTGGCCCGTCAAAGTTCGGAAACCCAACTTCCTGTTTGAAACCTCAGATTTTGGGGTAACTTCCTGTTGCGACTCTCTACTTTATCCTACAGATGGAGCCATTGTATTACTCTTTGATGGGTTTTTGGAAGGGGGTCTCTGTGTGTGTGTGTCTGTGTGTGTCTGAGGGGGGAGGGGAAGAGGAGTTGATTGTGTCTGTGAGAAGCTGCCACAGGGAGGTTACAGTCAATAGAGCCATGAGCTGTCACAGATGATGAGCTCTGAATAATATTATCACAGAAAATAATTAGCATAAAAGCTTTTATTTAAAATTTTACATCTGGGAAGTGTGAACTGTTACGCCAGCGTGTGCCCTGCGACCTGCGTTGACCCCGCGGTTGCCGGGGTCCCGCGGTCGCCGCTCCCCCGACGGACGCCGGGTGCGAGGGCCCGTTCAACGCTGCTCGCAGCTTTAATTTTATACTGTGGTCACAAGCAGGGCCTGGACTACTGTTAAATTGTCTTATTGTAGATTGAAGATAATTCTATACGTCTTAAAACACTAAAATGTGTTGGCAACAATTGGTATTTTTAGCTCATTCTGATAACTTTATAGTTCCATTTTTTTTTTCTCTTTCTTCAGTTTCAGTGGAGCTGGCTGCCAGTTTACTGAAGGAGTCACCCTGCGTGAGGTCCCTTCACAGTTTGCTGTGTTTAAGGCACTGGGACACATGAGTGGTTCTCTTGTTTGTTGTGTGAATGTTTAGTTTGCTGTGACTGGACTACTGAGTCTATGGTAACATCCCTAGACATCCCTTAGTATAGGCTGCTGCTCCATTCACGGCCTCAACCCACTTAGGCTTAGCTTTGGTTTGTTTCTTTTGAGTAACGGAAGTATATTCTAAATGACTATATTTTTAAAAGATTTTAATAATAATAAAGAAGGTTTTGTAGTTAAAGAATATTTTAATAGTTTTATCTGGAATCTACTCTGTTAATTTCCAGTCACTTGCTGATGTATTTTTCAGTCATATCACATTATTTCCTTTAGTTTTTCAATCTAATCAAAAAGTTCATATTGAATCATGTCTCTGCCCCTTCAGTGAATGAGTCTGTGTGCCTTGTTTAACTGTGGATTAAAGGTTCTTGGTATTTGGCAATTATTTTTTGGCCAATTTCCCAGTTGCTTACTTCCTGGGGTGTATTTCCCCAAGTGGTGTATTTGGTTTTCTTTTCTAAATACAGCCACTAAGAATAATTCTCTCATCTCATTTCCTCTGTCACTTGAGACTTACAGTATTTGGAGTTATAATATCTAATGACAGTGAAATCCAACTTGAAAATGCCCATATGATTTAAATGTTTTTTCTTTTTTTTTTTTTTTTTTTTTTTTTTAAACATTATTTTACACAGTGGCTAGCTCTTTCTGCTTCCAGTCCTGGACCAGTCTCAGTGGTGGACACACAAGGAAACAGGAATTAGAAAAACAATTAATGCACATTAGTGCTTTGTTTGTTTTTGGATTTTTTGTCAGTCCAATCTGGCAAGACACCACATCTAAATACTTTTGCAGACTCCTCACATGAGGAGAAAACATTTGCTTGATGTAACTACAGCCACTGAATTATGCCATAGAATGTATACTGACTGAATATACGGACTTAAGTGTCCCCATTTTTTAAATGTAACATCTTGGTCAACTTCTCACGAATTCTTAGTAACTGTGGTTTTCCAGTGATGGGTTCATCCTCATGTTAGGCATACAGGATGTTGCAGAGGAGGAAATGTTGCAGAAGTGAGAAAAGGGAAATAAGCACATGGTATGGTTAGAGAGGGGACTCTGTTTCACTAGCTGACCTTTTCACCTTTAGGGTTGGCTGTCAGATGCTTAACAGAATGACATTGTAGATTTGAGTGTTGTTTTTCCTATATTGGGTACACCTGAAATGCTGAAAACATACACAGAAGCAGAAAAAGCATGTAACAAGTGACTCATCAGACCAGTCTGAACTGGTGTTCTGATCGTATCAGCAATACAACAGGGTGTTGCAGCAATCTGTTCTTGCTAAGTATTGAATGTTTTACTAATAACATGAAACTACACATTAAATCATCGGTGCACATGACAAATAGCATCATCCTGTCTTTGCAGTTTTTCTGATTTCAGAGAACATGTGATAGAATGAGAGGGCATTACAAACTGTTTGCTTTGATGTTTGGCTTTACGTGGCTTTAAGTGGGATAACCATGTTATGAATCTTCCTCTAAACATTTAGTCTTGTCCATACTGGATGATTATACAGGGTACGGCTATTAAATAATGAGAATAATGCTGTAATACAATTTTATTAACATAAACACTTTTCAATGTCTTTCTCCTTCAACATACTCCCCTTCTGCATCAACACACTGCAGCATTCGGGTCTTCCACTGATCAAAGCAGTGCAGTAGGTCTTCAGACAGTTGTCTCAGAACCTCTGTGGTTCTTTTCTTAACTTCTGACAGACTCAAAACGTGTTCCTTTGAGTACAGATTTGATCATAGGAAAAAGGAAAAAGTCACACGGTGACTAGATCAGGTGAACAGGGAGGGTGATCAAGCACTGCGATTTGTTTTTGGGACAACTGCTTTTCCTTTAGATCAGGAGTCAGAGATTTTGGTACAACTTTAGCTCACACTTTTGTCATGTTCAAATTTTCATGCAAAATTTGCCAAACTGTCTCTTTATCAATGGAGACCATTTCTGCTCTCATTCTTATACTGAGTCCTCGACCACTTCCAATGATTTGTTCAGTTTGTTGAATGTTTTCAGAGGTTTTTGATGTGCACAGGCGCACAGAACGTTCATCGTCTTGGACATCCTCTCTGCCTTCACTAAATCTTTCATGTGCACATGACATGCAGTGTTCCCCATGCAATGTTTGAAAAGATTCAGCTGCTGTTTTGTTATGATTTAAATTTTCAATGGGACAGGACTTGAAGGATAACTCTGGTATTTTTTAACGTACTGTTTTTTAAAAAGCCCTCAGTGATTTCGCTCCACAGCAACCAGCAAAATTGATAATAGGATTTTCCAACATTTGTAAATAATCTGTGTCCATGTTAGCAAACACGACAGAAGACCTTTCTCAATCTATGTTCTTGTCTGTACTGTTCTTATTTACCGTGGAAACATCATTAGTCATGGCCCAACTTAGTCTGCGGTCTAGCCAAGTACAGCCCCAAATGACCAGAAGTGTTCTCACTCTACCTGTTTTATCCTGTGTACCTTCAAGGCTGACTATTGTGGACTTGGGAAGCCAAGTGTCCCAGAGTGCATTTTATGATGGCACAGATTTTGAGCCTGGCTCAAAACTGGGCCAGGGCTGCTAATACATTATAAATTTGATATCATTCCTGGTGATAAAGTAACCATTTACTTTTTTTGTAAGAAAAGCCTATTTGCAAAATTGCCCCTATGTTTTTGGATATGAAGAACCTCCAATTGGGCGAGACCAACTGGCTATCTTGGCAGCTAACAGCCGAGCTCCAGAGATGACTGGCCAGTCACTTTCCATCAATATAAGATAAGGGCATGGTTATTTACTGCTACTCTGTACAGAGAAAGGGTGTTGTAGGGTGATGGTAGACGGATGGTTCATTAGAATGCAAACCCAGAATATGACCTTTCTGTAACCAAATAGTTTTTGTGCCTTACCATAGTAGTCATTACAGTCCCTCTAGTAGTAATGAATTTTGTTGCAGACTGGGATGGCACTCCTCATGCTGATAGGCACAAGCATTAAAAGCGAGGATGAGTTATTTTTCTTTCTTTTTAAAATGAAAATAAACTAAATAGGACACAAAATACTTACTGAAACCTGCACCAGTTTTTGGAGTGAGTGTGAAGTCCCAGTCAGCATGGAAGACGCACTGACATGTTCCCTTGCGAGACATATTTGGGCAACTCCGTGGCAACTGCAGATGCCCCTGTATGTATGAAGAAGAACAAACAGGAACAGCCCCTGTTTTAGCAGGTATTGTCATGTCACATCAGACAACAGCATATGCCTCATGGGACTGAAAACAGGAAGTGAATCAATGGATACAGTCAGTCACACTTCCTGACTTCCTAGCAGAAACTAAGAAATGTTATCATGTTTATTTTGAATACTTTAAGGATTATGGTATGTTGGAAAAAATAAGACAGATTCAGTTGAGTAGTATTGAGGGGCAGATACTTCTAACAGGAACACTATCACTAATTTTCTTCAAAATTATACTGTCTGATGTTTCCACCCAATGTTCAAACTTTGGTTTGGTGTCCAAAAACAGAAAACAGAGAGAACTTGACATTGAAATACAGAGAGTAAAACATCATTGTATAATATACTAACAATGAAAAAGTTGATGACCAATTGCAAGCCTTCTTGATAGTGCTGACATCCAAAGCAGAGCAGATTATCATATTAGTTCTTTAGTGTCACACCATTTCAGTTTTGTATAATCCTGCTCTGCCGGAGTATCTCTCACAAAAAAGATTGTTTAGCAGTGCCTCGATTGACAGAAGCTGAGGGTTCAAAGACAGTCCTGAACTATTACCTTACAGTTCAGCCTACTCTAGCCAGCCAGGCTATCTTGTATGGGTTGCTAGAATAGGTATGTTAATGGATAGCTGTGCAAGTGGTCACTCTGTCACCAAGCCTCTAGAACTGCAAGGGCATAATGTTAACATCAAGTAGACATAGGTCAAATATTACTGGTATAGTATGATGTTAGATGATAAAATGATACAATAGAAACTATGTTTGGCACCTATATAATGACAGATTCAGTCAGTCAGTCCACCACCTTGGTCCTGACTGAAATAACAGGTATTGGATGGATGCCATGAAATTCATTCAACTACATTTATGTTACGACTTCATTTAGTGACCTGGGTTTTCACTTCAAAATTTAGGTGTGGTAGCATCTGTTCAGCTGTCCCAGATACTCACCAAAACAATCACTGGTCACCCTATACAACTAAAAAGGAAACTAGGAACAGCAGATACACATTGATACTCCAGATGCATTAGTTATTTCTCACTTCAAATGTATTCAGAAACTGTGCCTAGTGAAGTGTTTACAAAGCATTTGCTTCATTAAGATAAGGACTGATACCAGCAGTTTCTTACTGCTGTAAATTCTCATATTTCCAAAGCACGGTATTATGAAAAGGGCTTGTGCATAAAGGAAGTAAAAGTGGGGGGTCTGATGTTGGAGTCAACATAGACACGAAGGGAAGCCTGCTGCTGTGACTGGTAAGTGCATTATCTCACATCAAAAGAATTTGACCAAACAACACACTCACTCTTTATAAGTGATTTCCATGACCAGGACTGACTTGAGTGCACTATAGCATAATTCATTCTGCTGAATAAACCCCATCAGCCCAATGTGTGGCAAGATTTTCCAATACTATTATGATTTTTTAAATAATGAAAGTCAGGTTTATCATCCATAATGGAAACTGAAGCTACAAAATATACTTAGTTTGTTCATATTATGTATTGTTAAATAAAGGTAGATTACATACACTAAGAGCTGTTCTGTCCTTTCCGTTTACATAAATGAGTAGGGCAGCATACTAGAAACATCTCTGTATATAATGCAGTCCAGTTTAACACCACCACAAAGGTAGACTTTATTGTCGAAAAAATCTATTGGATTGATTTAGATTGTACAGGTATACCTAATAAAATGGCCACAGAGTGTACATTCAAAGCCTACAATAACAATCTAAAATGACTCTGTTACATAACCTTTCCATTGCTCTGAGCAAAGTCATGCTGAAAGAGTT
>NW_026117942.1:0-30694 GCF_001640805.2 Lates calcarifer
AGCCAATCATGTGGCAAAAGTGCAAAGCATAAACTCATATAGATACAGATCAGGAGCTTCAGTTAATGTTCATGTCCAACATCAGAATGGTAAACAACAAAAAAACACAACCTATCTGAATATTGGAATATGACCCAGTATTAGTGTTGCGCTCCAAATGAAGTGCTAACTGAGTGTGTATACTTTGTCCTTAATGTATTTGAACGTATAGTACATGGTTTACATGATAATGAAATACTTCCTCACCTCCTTCCTACACCTCTCTGAAGTGTATTCAATGCTCATACGCACTGAACAGCTACACATGCACTGGCTATTTAGTGCTGGTTTATGGAATCAGCTGTACGGACTTAAAGGCCTAAATAAAACTGCTGTCAGTAAACAGCGCAATTGATCATTAGTTAGAAACAGGGTTCATGTGCAGTCTTGTCCGAGTTATCTTGCATGCTTGACTGCTTCAGGTCTTAAAAAAATTTGCATGGACCTTTGAGAGTGGCCTGCTAAGTTGCCTCCTACACCTGGTCACAGAGAGAAAGCTATAAAACACATCCTTCCAGGAAACGAGACTGTGCCAAAGGCGAGGCTCTGAGATGACAACACTCACATTTGTCTTCTTAACACTATTCGCTTGGATGGTGTCTTCTGGCACATGGCTCAGCCTGGACCAGTGTACTGAGCTCAGGCAGTATGGGCATGATGAAGGAACAATGCACTTCAGCTCTAGTGCATCATATAAAACGCTCTTATTCAAGACAAAACAAAACTGACACTGATATGTGAGAGGTGAGTAAATTGTTGCTAAATTGTGGTGTTTTCTTTTTCCTCCAGTTCGTCCACTTGTGTCTTGCTCACTAACTAAGCTTTTTTCTTGTCAAGGACATAGATGCCCCTGTGTGGTTTCCCACAGATTCATGTGCAATTAGCATTTAATTTAATGATCTCCTCAACAGGGGAACCAGATTGAATTATGGGGCCTAAACACCATACTGGGAGACCCCTCAAAAGACAATTAGGCAATCTCTAGAGGAGCTTTTATGAGCCAATTGCAATTTGAAATCATTTACTGTAATTACAGACAAAATAACAACCTCACAAATGGGTTATTATGCTTTTCATGTGCATTGTTAGCTCTGAAGCTCCAGTTTATCTTATGAATGACTACTAATGTTGAGCAATTGTGAAATTAGCGCAACGTATGATAGTAATTAGGTGTTACATGTATGTGATAATTTGCTACGTAATGCAATTATAAACTGTTTTTGTAACTTTTTTCCTGTCCTGTTTTAGATCTCCTGAAATTGAGTGTTGCCTTGGAGAGAACTTTCACACAGGACAGGATCACAGAAAACTGTTTTCTCTTTCCTAATGTGCCTTTGAGTTTGTTCTTTAATGGTTGCGTGAGCCTTTTTGAAATAGAGACTATAAATGGAGAGAGCCAAAACAAGAATGTCTGCAAATGTACCATTCAACAATTGTTGCTATATTTTCAATCCAGCTGCCGTCTCCTTTCAACAGAGGTGAGCACCTGAGTATGACAGGAATCATATTCATCAATTGTTTCTGAAATGAAATCTGAATTTAGTGCTATGCATTTAACTGCTATTGCCATTCTTGTGTGGAAAGTGTATTTCTGCTCATGCCAGTTTATTAGGAATATATTAATGATCCTCTGTGTTTGTCTGCATATTGTCTTTGTACAGATAAACACTGACAATCACGGGACACATTTAAGTTACAGATGTAATCTGTCTTCATCTGTTGTCCTGAGATCTGCAGCACAGTGTGCCTACACTGTTACACCTGTTCTAGTGGACCACTGTAAAACAATGGACTGTATCTGCATCTGTAAGGCAGGCAACCTCAAGGTCAAAAGCCACATGGCTTTTTGTACAGACCTTCATTTCCAGAATTCCTTATTCTCACACTGTCTGAGAACCAAGAAGGCCTGATGTCGTCTGACATGTCAAAAGGGGCTTACGTCAGGATCTGCTGTGTGCAGGTTTTAAACCTTCTTCTTCTCTTTCTTCTTCTTCTTCTTTTTTTTAATTTTTAATTCTGCCTTATTCTCTGAAGAGCAAAATGTTCTACAGTATTATCAATGTTCCCCCTACTGGTGGAGCTGTAATAAATAGAAAATTAACACAGAAAAAAGTTAAACTGCAAGTATTTTAACCATGCCAGATATGTATTATTTGCATGATTTATGCTAATGTATGCATGGACTGCAAGCATGAGGAGTACATACATGCACTGAAGCATCTTGATGTTTGTGCATAATTGTGAGCAAAATGGATAAAATCTTTTATCACTGGATATATGATTTTATATTGTGATATCTATGTTCTCTGATTCAGTACATCAGAAATCCTTTAAAGATATAATAACCAGATGGATATATCTATTTGGCTTATTCAGTGAATTCATATACACTGATACAAATATTTTGTAAATCCAATATGGCCATGACACAATTACCACAGAAAAAATTGTATACATTGTAATATCATCCACCAGTATTTGCATAAATCTGTGTTGGGTGTGCTCTAACTAATTTTCTAATCAACAGATGCCATCAAACTTTTATGCAGTACATTGTCCAAAAGAAGCATTTCTAACACAAACAGGTAATGTATAAAACATTACAAAACATTATAAAACATTAGTATAAAACAGACAATTCATTACAACAAGACCAAATTTAAATTTCCTTTAACATTTACATTATAATCTAATGGCCTTAAATCCACTGTCTACACAGGCACAGTGGAGAGCATGCAGCGGCCTGACGCCAGTAGATGGGGTGGAAGATATTTTCTGGCAGCTGTGTTACTGCTTGGAACCTATATGAGAAGAATAAAAACACCACCACACAGCATCCGTCCTGTTCGTGATATTAACTCCACAGTGATGGTGCTTATTACCCTAACATTACACTGCTTCTCAGCATCAGTCACCATCCACCAGCTCTCTGAGTGGTCCTGCGTTGCTGTCGGGATCTCTTGCATTGTCTACCTCTCCTGTGCTCTAAGTAGCACTGTAAGTGTTTTACTTGCCTGCAGAACCGCTCATGCCGTCATCAAACTGTTTTGTCTGACACAGCAGCAATTTAGGGCTCTGCCATTTACTGTGTTGTTGCTCTGGCTGACTCTCAGCCCTCCTTTTACAAATAAGGATTTGAAACACTGGTTTGAAGACATGCTTGTTGAGGGTAGTGTTGGATCAACACTAAGATCCTGGGCTGTGTTCAGGCAGATAGAGCAACTGGTTACTTTGCACTGTGTGTTTGTCTCACTTCCCAGTTTGCTACAATGCATCCTAAGTAAACGGAAATTTTTTGAGTGTCCTCTTATATGTGCAACTGGTAACCTGTTTTCAAAATTCAAGGGTACCAACAAAGTATGTACTGGTTATTAAGATCAACAGGTTAATTTAAAGTTAATTTTCAAGCATCTTTTGTTGCCATTAAAGCTGTCAGAACATAGTTGGAAACATATAAATCATTTTTAAAAAAGTCTAAAATTTTTTTAAATATTTTTTTTCTGTCACGAAATAGTACACACTGATTGAAGTCCAGCTGAATGTAATAAGCATCTGTGGCTATTTTTCCATTAGCTCTGCTGTACATTTTGTGACTGCAGAGAAGACTTGCACAAGGCTCTTTATAAGACTAATACATTTTTTTTTTAAAACATACATGTCTCGTGTGTTCATTTATGACAGTAGCTTTTCATGGTGTAGTACTGTAAAACTTTACAGTAAGCACTCTGAAGGTGGATATATTCAAATATTTGAAACTAAATATTCAAATTCAATTCTTGTATTTGAGAATTCACATAATTGATGATTGCTGATCAACACTTCCAAGTGTTACTGAACAAAACATAAAACCCCAATTGCTCCTAATGATTAGGCCAGCTCCTTGCATTGTAGCTTGCTGCCACTGGCGCATGAGAATGTATGTAAAATGGGTGAATAAGAGGCAAAGTGCTGTATAAATGTGGTTCAGTCCATTATTTAAAGGTACCCTGTGGAGAATTTTGAGTTCTGATAAATTTGCTTAATGCAAAAAAACAGTTGCAAAGCTGTTTTTTTTTTTTTTAAGTTAAGGCTTGCAGTCTTTTTCTCTGTTTTACTGGCACATTCCTACATATTGTATATTACTGCCATCTGCAGGATGGAATAGATCAACATGTTTCCTCATTCACATGCACAAGACAATTGAAACAGGCCACCCTCTGCTCCATAGTGCTGCTACAGGTCAAAACCAGCCCTGTCTCCTAAAAAATACAACTACTTTGCAATAAATTCTTGTTTCCTATTGACATAATGAGGAACATCAAATCTGACAATACAGTATCCACTTAAAGAATACAGCATTACTAAAATGTTTTTTTATAATAATGTTTAGGCCCTCAAAGCATTTTGTTGAGGTTACCCTATTCTTTCATTGCCTAAACCAAGCAGTTCCCCATGTGCTGTCATACTGACAGTCTGGCACTTTTTATGTTGATCATGCACCACTACAACCTCCTGGTGACTGTGCTTCAGTGATATATGTACAGCAGAAGTACAGAAGACAGTGTTGAGAACAAGTCTAGAGCAGTCCAGCACTGCCAGCCTTCTTTAAGTGACTGTCAAGTCTTGAAGTTACTGTACTATGCACAACATATTCTATACTTTACTATGCTTGAGTGGATTCTCAGAGAAAAGGTAAGCCCTCTGTCTTCAACATGTCAGTCAGCAGTCAATCTGTCAATCTTTGAAAGGCAGTGACTGGTGAAAAACAAAATAATCCTCTGAGAATAGGGAGCATGCTCACATTGGCTGTTGACGGTAGAAAAAACTATAAAGGTCAGCTCCTGGGTCGGAGTTGCTTCAGTGAAGGGTAGGGTGGCTCGTGATGGGTTGGATCAGTATAATCTTACTCACACTTTTGGCAAGGATAAAGTCAGAAAACCAAACATGCAAAGTGATTGGGCAGACAGGATTCATGGAATTTTCTAAAGAAGGTGATCTTATTATAGGAGGAGTTTTCTCTATAACTAGTACACGCAAATTGATAGATAATGGCTACCAGGCAGTTCCCCATTCATACTGCAAAAAGTAAGTGAACATACTCAAATATGTAAAAACTATGTGTTATATTATACAAAAATAACATGTTTTATGTGTGATGTGTTGTAAAATGATCAGCACTAATAACTTACTTATCAGTAAGGAGTCAATACTGCTGTTTGCAGGTGGAATGACAGAGAACTGAAGTTTGCCAGGACAGTGATTTTTACTGTGGAGGAGATCAACAGAGATACTAAACTCCTTCATGGAGTGAGTCTGGGCTACAGGCTGTACAATGGCTGTGGGAGTGAAAACCTGATTCGAGCAGCTGTAGAAGCCGTAAATGGAGAGGATTCAAAGGGCTGCAGTGGTCAGGTACAAGCTGTCTTAGGCCATTCATCCTCTGGAGTGAGTGAAGACATAAACCTCATATTAAGCTCACTGTCCATTCCACAGGTGAGAAGAAAAGACTGGGAAATGACTGAGTAATGTCTTAAGATTTACTCATATTTCCATCTTTGAAAATTGTGCTGTTGTATTTGAAATGTGTTTTTTTCTTTGAAGGTGAGCTACCTCTCTACCTGTGCTTGTTTGAGTAACAAAAAACGATACCCCACGTTCTTCAGAACCGTACCAAGTGACCGCTTCCAAGTCATCGGACTGGTGCAGTTAATGAAACACTTTGACTGGCGCTGGGTAGGGATTATTTATTCTCCAGGCTTGTACTCAGAGGAAGGTACAAGTGAATTTGTTAAGGAAGCAGAGAAAGAGGGCGTGTGTGTTGAATACAGATTGCCTTACTCAAAGATATATGAAAACTATTTTAATACTATTGTACAGACACTGAGGGAGTCCTCGTCAAAGGTGGTCCTGTTGTTTTTGTCCTTGTCTTATACCAAATCATTCTTGTCAGAAATAGAGAATTATAACATAACAGGAAAGCAGTGGGTTGGCAGTGAGTCTTGGATCACACAAGCAGACCTGGCTTCTGTTGAGAGAAAGAATATTTTACAGGGGGCAATAGGCTTTGCCCTCCCTCAGGCATCCATACCAGGTCTTGGTGAATTCTTACTCAGCTTGAAACCTTCTGATGAGCCACAGAGTGCTATTATTAAAGCTATCTGGGAGACGTTCTTTGACTGCAGCTTCTCTCCATCAAATACCTCTACTATGTGTACTGGCACAGAGGATCTGAGGACAGTGTCCAGTGACTACACAGATGTGGCATATTTCAGGGCTGAGAATAATGTGTACAAAGCTGTGTACTTGGTGGCATATGCCCTTCATGCACTATTGCAATGTCAAAATGGCTCGAATCCAACCACGGGAAAGCCCTGTGTGACCAAGGATGATGTTCAGCCTAAGCTAGTAAGCTCTGGTATATCTAATCAGGCATAGAAATCTTTGTATTTAGTGCTTCTATTTCTTTGTGGTTAATGCAAACTGTCTCCCTATAGGTGTTGGAGCACATTAAGAATGTGAACTTCACAACACAGAGTGGGGCCAAGGTTTCTTTTGATGAAAATGGTGACTCCGTTGCCCAGTATGACTTAGTTAACTGGCAAATAAGAGAAGATGGTTCTGTTGAGATTGTAAATGTTGGTACAATATGATACCTCTGTTCCAGAGGGGCAACAACTCACACTAAAAACCAACACCGAAAATAGTTTGGGGAGGAAATAATAATGAGGTGAATATCATTTCAATTAACTTCCTTACAATTACAATTACAATTACAATTATTGTTTCCCTGCTAGGGTCCTTATTTTACAATTTTTAATTCATAGCAAATTTGTTTACACTAATGTCAGGGGAAATACAGTACATATTGTTTCATTATTGAGTTTTTGCATGTTGTGTTTTGCCTAATCAGGTGCCAAGGTCTGTCTGCAGAGAACCGTGCCCACCAGGGACTCGAAAGGCGATAAACAAGCGTAGGCCTGTGTGCTGCTTTGATTGCTTTGTGTGCCCTGAAGGGACAATTAGTAATCAGACAAGTGAGTGAGGATTTCAAAATTGAATTCATCCATGTGTATTGTCCTAAGGAAAATTGAGAAGCGTGACAACATTACAAAAATTAAAATTTTATATAATAATTGTATTTTTGTATGATCTCTCACAGATTCTCCAGAATGTTTGTTCTGTCTGCCTGAATTTTGGCCAAATGAAAAGAAAGACCAATGTCTTCCAAAACCCACTGAATACCTTTCCTACAAAGAGATCATGGGGGCACTTTTAACTGGATTTGGCTGTGTTGGTGTATTTTTATCTCTTCTGACATCGATCATTTTTTTGACTCATAAAGACACCCCCATTGTCAGGGCCAACAACTCTGAGCTGAGCTTCCTGCTGCTCTTCTCATTAAAACTGTGTTTCCTGTGCTCTCTGACCTTCATCGGCCGGCCCTCTGAGTGGTCCTGCATGCTGCGACACACAGCGTTCGGCATCACCTTTGTCCTCTGTATCTCTTGTGTTCTGGGGAAAACTATAGTGGTGTTAATGGCCTTCAGGGCTACACTTCCAGGTCAGTAATGTGATGAAATGGTTTGGTCCTATGCAGCAGAGACTCAGTGTTCTGACCTTCACTCTCATACAGGTTGTGATTTGTATACTTTGGCTGACAATCAACCCTCCTTTCCCCAAAATGAACATGATGTACTATAAAGACAAAATAATCTTAGAGTGTGCCCTTGGTTCAGCTGTTGGATTCTGGGCTGTGCTGGGTTATATTGGACTTCTTGCTCTCTTGTGTTTTATACTTGCATTTCTTGCCAGGAAGCTACCAGACAGCTTTAATGAAGCCAAACTGATCACTTTCAGCATGTTGATATTCTGTGCAGTCTGGATCGCGTTTATCCCAGCATATGTCAGCTCCCCTGGCAAATTCACTGTAGCTGTGGAGATATTTGCTATCCTGGCTTCCAGTTTTGGTTTGCTGGTGTGCATTTTTGTTCCAAAATGCTATATTATTATCTTCAGGCCAGACCAAAACTCAAAAAAACATTTGATGGGAAAAATACCACCAAGAACTCTTTAATCAATAATTCAAAAGTGCCATCCAAAACAAATGTCCAGAGTGTGACTACAAATAAACCAACTTTACCTGCAGAGGCTGACAGATGTTGTAGATGTACAAGCCACTATTGTAGTATGTGACCTGCTGATTTGTGATGTGCTGAATAAACTGAATTCGCTGGATACAGTCTTGAAAATAAATATAGAATATAAGAAGTATATGAGGTTTAGTTTGTATTATGTTGGTGAATTTTATGGATGTTGGACATTATGTATTTATGAAGGCACAAAATCATTACAAACACATTTGACAGAAATGTGTCAAATTATTCCCTTTGGATGCATGCATTGACATTGTAATAAAAATCTTTCAATATGTTTATTATTATCATTATTATTATTATTGACTGACATATCAAAGATAACAGGGGTGAGATTATTTATATTTCAAATCACTGTTTCACAAGTGTCAGATTTAACTTTTACATAAATGTAGAATCAAGAATTGCCCAGCAGATGCTGCTGCATTACAGGAATATCTTTATACCTGGCTTGCATGAAAAGGGGAACCAGAGATGTTGAGATGTAAATTATATGTTACTGCTGACCAATCAGACACTCTGGTCAGATGTATTTTTTTGGCCACTTGCAACTAGTTTAGAGCTCATGTATTAATTTGACAGTAAATATGTTTTCTTTACATCTACTTAACAATGATCAATATGTTTATTAATGCTTGTAAAGCCATGTTATCAGTAACTTTAGCACTGACCTTTTTAAATGAGTCATATGCATGAGTTCATACATTTGTTAAATATGCATGGCCCCTACGTTAGTTAAAGCATAAATTAATGGTAATCCGATACCTTTAGTATAAAGTGATTTGCTTGCATTATCACTCTACCTTGTCAGTTCTCACACTCAGCTAACTCAACTTTCTTCCAGGGGATGCTGTATTATACAGACCACCTGTCACCTCATGTGCTACCACAAAGTATATTGATAATCACATTTACATACAAAAACAAATTAACGAATGAATAAAAAAAGAGACATTCTCCACATGCAGTATATTTATGCACACATACATATCACATAAAGTTAAACTTGTCATCATCACCAGTTCTTAAAAAGCACTAATACACTCCTGCACGAGTCACCATAGCTTAGAGGTAGATGTATAACGTGCAGCTGGAAGCATCAAAATACACGTGATATAATTTGTGATGCAACTTGTTTTCTCCAAGATAAATGCATCACCAAAATAGTTTTAGGTACTTTGCCATACTTAATACATTGCTGGGATTAATGCCATGAGATGTGTGAGTGGGTTGGCCAAATTATACATTTTGTGTGTGTATGTGTGTATTAGAATACATACAGTGCTGATTTGTGTGATGGGTGTGTTGAATATAGCAATCATCTTCCCCTGCTGTACCAATCTAAGATTACCTTGTCCTGAGGGGGATAAATCAATCTTTTTGTGAATAGAGCATGTCTACCTACATTCAATGCAGCTGTTATAAGAGCTGCTTCCTCGTCTTAAAAAAAATGCAGAGCAAACATGCAGAGAGCCATTGTCTTATCTTTGCTTGCTCTCTGCCTGAACACAGTTTCTGGCTGTGAACTGTCTGGCAATTTTCACATGCCAAGTTTGTTCAAGCAAGGAGATATAATGATTGGGGGGATTTTCCCAGTTTTTAACAAAGAGGTTAGTAGCAACACTTCTACATTCGCAATGGAGCCACCTGGGGTGAAGTGCGCAGGGTGAGTTTTAACACAGCTGACTTTTCTGTACTTCATACTTGCTCCTCCACTTTTGCCATTGCGTGTACATGTAAAGCAGCAGCTCTTTAAATATAAAACCTATTTCAATCACTGAAACCTTTTTTAAGATTTGACCTGCGAGTGTTTCGATGGACCCAGGTGATGATATTTGCAATTGAAGAAATCAACAAACAATCTGCTCTCCTGCCAAACATAACTCTTGGCTACAGGATCCTTAACTCTTGTGCATCTCCCACGAATACCTTACGTGCTGCGTTAACACTGGCTAGTGGATCAGAGCAGACAAAATCAACTTCCCCTTGTCCTCCAGCTATATCTGCTCTCATAGCAGAGTCAGGATCATCTCAGTCCTTAGCTGTGGCTGGAGCTCTTGGACCATTTCAAGTGCCAATAGTAAGAGATTAAAGGATTTATTGCATCAGTGATATGTGATATTTGATGCTTTTGTAGTGTCTGGTTGTAGAATGTTCTTGTTTTTTCAGACTTCTTTTGGTGATCTTTTTATAGGTAAGTTACTTCTCAACATGTGCCTGCCTGAGTGACAGAACTAAATACCCTACATTTTTTCGGACAATCCCCAGTGATTACTTCCAGGCAAAGGCTCTGGCAGCACTGGTCAAACGTTTTGGCTGGCAGTGGATTGGGGCCATACAGTCAGACAATGACTATGGCCGGAATGGGATCCTGGCTTTCACCGAAGAGGTAAGAAAGCTCGGAGTTTGTATTGCATTTGTCGGGACAATTCTACGCACGTATGCTATGGATAAAATTCTGGATGTTGTAGAAATGATCAAGCAGTCAACTGTCAAAGTCATTCTGGCCTTTGTTCCTGAGGGTGACTTTTATCCCCTGATGAGAGAGGTAGTAAAACAGAATATTACTGGCATTCAGTGGATTGCTAGTGAGGCCTGGATAACAGCACCACGACCCTCCACACCTGAAATCTACCAAGCTTTCGGTGGAGCGCTCGGATTTGTGGTGCAGAAGATGGCTATCCCAAATCTAAAACCCTTTCTTACAGACATCAGCCCTTATACAGATCCAAGTGCAGCCTTTGTGAAGGATTTCTGGGAGATTATGGTAGGCTGTAGACCTGTGTTACCTGGGGAACACACAAGTTCTGAGGCAGCGAATGAAATATGCACAGGCAATGAGACGCTGATGAATTCCCAGGATGTGTTCTTCAATGTCACACAGCTCAGAGTGTCCTATAATGTGTATACAGCAGTTTATGCCATTGCACATGCCCTGCATCAGCTGGTATTCTGCCAGCCACCTGGAGAAAAACCAATGAAGCCATGTTTAAATATATCAGAAATTCAGCCTAAAGAGGTGAGGAACAAAGCAAGTAAAATCCATTAAATCTCCAAATACAGACAGTGAATGTATACAGAAGTTATCTTAGCATGAACACTTTGATCTGCTCTGTTTCAGGTCACTGCTCACTTACAAAAGGTAAATTTCACAAATCAATTTGGGGATAATGTGTTCTTTGATGAGAATGGAAACCCCCCTGCATCTTATGACATTATTAACTGGCAGCTGAGAGACGGGCAGGTGCAACATGTGACACTGGGTCATTTTGCATCTGCTGCTAATGGTGATTATAAGCTCAGCATCCAGGATGAAGATATAGTGTGGAGGACAGGGAAAATGGTAATAATAGACTTTTTTTTAATACAATAAGCTTATATATTCATGACTATACTTCCCATTGAATTATAAGATGAACTGAGTATGACTGCTCTAAATCTTTTTCCTAAGGTTCCATCATCAGTGTGCTCTAATGTATGCCCAGTAGGAACTAGGAAAGCTCAAATTAAAGGAAAACCCACCTGCTGTTTTGACTGTATCCCATGTGCTGATGGAACTATAGCCAACTCAACAGGTAGACCGACATGTATCAAAAGCATGTATGCCACACTAAAACAAACATATACGATCAATATCATTTGTTTTGTGTTTGCATGTAATTTATGTTTTATGTATCTATGTTTTATGTGTCAGTGTTACTGCACCATATTGAATTGTGTTTGCTTCAAACACACACACACACACACACACACACACACACACACACACATACACTATATATATATATATATATATATATATATATATATATATCATATACATGTGTGTGTGTGTGTGTGTGTGTGTGTGTCATTCTCTGCAAACGTGAAATCCAAATGAATGACTCATGCATTGTTTCATTGTTTAACCTCAACAGGTGCAGCAGACTGCACACCATGTCCACAGGAATACTGGTCCAGTGAGAGGAAAGATGAGTGCATTCCTAAAACAATTGAATTCCTCACCTATCACGAGCCGATGGGAATAGCTATCACAGTTGTTTCCCTGCTAGGGTCCTCCCTGTCGCTGGCCACAATGATGGTTTTTATCCAGTACAGAGAAACCCCAGTGGTAAAGGCCAGCAACTCTGAGCTGAGCTGTTTCCTGTTGTTTTCTCTTTTTTTATGTTTTCTCTGCCCCCTCACTTTCATCGGCAGACCCACAGTGTGGACATGCATGCTCCGCCACACTGCTTTTGGTGTGACATTTGCATTTTGCATTTCCTGCGTCTTAGGTAAAACTATTGTTGTTGTTACAGCTTTCAAAGCTTCATTTCCTGGCAGCAAAGTTGCAGGAAAGTTTGGCCCTACACAGCAAAGAATCATAGTTGGCTCCTGCACTTTTATTCAGATTGTGATATGTATATTGTGGCTCAAGTTAAATCCCCCTTTTCCAGACATGGTTTTCAGATACAGCAATAAGAAGATTGTTTTAGAATGTAACACAGGCTCTGAGACTGCTTTCTACGTGGTGCTAGGGTACATAGGCATCCTTGCAATAATTTGTCTGGTCCTAGCATTTCTTGCAAGAAAGCTGCCTAATAACTTTAATGAAGCCAAATTTATCACATTCAGCATGTTGATATTCTGTGCTGTCTGGATCACCTTCATTCCAGCATATGTCAGTTCTCCTGGAAAGTTCACTGTAGCTGTGGAAACATTTGCAATTTTGTCCTCAGCTTTTGGCTTATTAATTTGTATCTTTGCACCTAAATGCTACATAATATTGATCAGACCAGAGAAAAATACCAAGAAACATGTCACAGCTAAAAATTTGAGCAAAAGAATATGATTTCTTAAATTTAGAAAAGGATGCTACTGTTACTTCCGACTTTTATATAACGACTGTATAACTAGTAGTATATGAGTGGAGCAAACATCTATAAGTCTGTTATTTAGTAATAAATGTTCTAAATAATATGACATTATAGACTGCACATGATTTTCTGTGCTGTGGGTGAAAGCAACTCTCCCTTAATTCACAATTTACTAGTAATTGATGAATGGTAATTTTGTATTACAAACTATACTGAATAATTGTAATTTTAGTTGACAAAATAATTCAGTGTGTATTATGCATTGTTCGTTGTTTCATAACAACTGACTTTCACTGTGTGTATGTAAAATAAGCTGTAAGTGATAATTATTCTGTTTACAGATAAAAAATCCTTGTGTGATGACAATATGATAACACACTTGAATGAAATACATATACATAAACATTTAACGTACATATCATAATTCACTACTGTACTGTTACATCCAGAAGTGCAATCAGGTCTCTTATGTATTATCATGTTTTTTAGATTAGCTTGTTTTAACCATGGATAATGTGATTCAAAGATTTAGGTTCTGTAACATTTTGTATATATAATAGTTGAAAAGGATGATAAAATTGAAAAATTGTGTAATTTTAACTATTTTGTTGTATGCTGTCAAGAGTTGAGTCATTAGAATAAACACTTTTAAGAAGGTCTCTTTTAAAGTTTTATTTATTATACAGTTTCTTATGAAAAAACATAAATATACATGTAATTTCCTTATCAGCACATCATGTACTGTTATTTTCACCTTTGCATAATGTGTTTCTTACTGTTTTTTTCTGGTTTCAAAATTATGATACAGCACTTTGGGGCAAAAATGCAGAAAAGAAGTCCAAATGCTGAAGCTAAAATTGCAAAAATATGGACAGCCACTGTGTATTTTCCAGCTGTGCTCACATAAACTGGGATAAAAGTGATCCACACTGCAAAGAATATCAGCATGCTGAAGGTAATGAACTTTGCCTCATTAAAATTATCAGGGAGTTTCCGAGCCAGAAAAGCCATTAGGAAGCACATGCAGGCCAGGATGCCAATGTATCCAAGAACACACCAGAAGCAAACTTCTGAACCAGTAACACACTCCATGATGATGGTAGCACTGTGGTAATCTGTGTTGTTATTGGCATGAGGTGGGCTGGTGAGCAGCCAGATAAGACATATTATTACCTGAGCAGAGGGAAAAACAGCAGGATTTTAATTGACACAGATGAAAAGATATTATATATAAATGATCTTTGGAGAGTTTTTCTACCTGTACAGCTGTGCCTAAAAATACACTGGCTCTCTGCTGGTTGGGTCCAAACCACTTCATCACATTACTTCCTGGCAATGTGGACCTGAAAGCCATTAGGACCACTGCTGTCTTGGCCAGGAGGCATGAAATGCAGAGGGCAAAACTGATGCCAAATGCTGGATACCTGATACGGCAAAGCCAGTCTGAAGGCTCACCAATGAACAATAGACCAACAAGGAAACAGACGGCAAGGAACACCAAGAGAAGGAAGCTCAGTTCCATGTTGTTGGCCCGAACCAGTGGTGTATCTTTATACGTGAAGAATATGGCAAGGATGGAGAGGGAAATACAAGCTCCGAGTACAGATACAACACACAGCATGATACCCATTAATTCATGGTAAGACAGGTACTCAATAGTCTTTGGGATGCAGAGGTCTCTGGCTCTATTGGGCCATGTGTCCTCTGAGCAGCGGGTGCACTCTAAAGAATCTGAAGTTGGAGAGAAAAGAGAATTCTTTAGTTTAGAGAGGCCACATTTAGATACAAGCAGTCCAGTTGATATTTAGATAACACAGGAGAAAGGATGATAAAAGACAGAGCACAACACACCAGTCTCATTACTAACTTCTCCCTCAGCACAGGGGACACAGTCAAAACAGCAGATGGGTTCCCCCTTTCTCCTGGCAACACGGGAACCTGGAGGACAGCTATCACTGCATACAGACCGGGAAGCCTGAGAGGCAAAGTTCAGCCACTCAGAAAGACACTAATTTTAATCAATATCACGATACAGTTCCATCTCTACTATACTGTACTACTCTCGGTGGCCTCTATTTTAGATGAAAGGTGAAAATTGTTTTGAAAACTGAATCCAGTATGACCAAAAAAATAGGTTACAGATAAAGATGAATACAATTGATAATAAATCATTAACAGGATTAAAACAAGGTATTAGTGGAAAAAGGCTATAATAATTATTACACAAAGAGTGAACTCTCTCTCTTGATCAGGAGATGATCAACAAGAAAATGCTAGTGCCTTTATCAGATGTTATACTAAGTCAATATTATACAATACCCAGTAACATAACATCATAAAAGGTGTATATATTTTATCCTGTAAATATTATCACTGCATGTCTGAGCTGTAATATGCCTTTACTTTTGTAGAAATACTTGGGGAATTAAGAACTGTACTACAAATGCATTATAATTTTCATGCATATATCAAAAATGACATTTGTAAAATAAAAATTTCACTGTGTAATCACCTCAGCTGTTCACAAATTTAGCTCTAAAAGGGGAAAATAAATGTAACTTCAAATTATTATCACAAAATTGGGTTATTGTGGGGTTGATATTTGCAACTGAGGAAATATCTGAAAGTGACAGTTTCTTCTGTTTGTCTAAAAATTAAGTATATTGCACACTAATAAAAACAAATAAGCTGATGTGTTAATCAGCAGTACATACAACAATTTAAGAGGGGAACATGGTCTTAAGCCTGTTTGCAGAGAACACACCTGCTTCCCGACAGGCCACTGAATCACTGAGTCATTTATGACCAGGCTGTATCCAGCAGGCGATGAGGCATCATAGAAGCCTACTTTAACTAAATGCAGTGAGCCATCAGGACTCCTCTGCCAGTTCACAAGATCATAATAAGCAATGGGGTCACCATTTTGATCAAAGTTGACTTCCTCCCCCAGTGCAGAAAAATTAGCTCGCCTCAAGTAGTGGATGAGCTGAGGGAGGAAGAGAAGCAGGTTATCTAAATACAAACTATGGTGCATTTGACATTTTTCCTTTTTAAAAAACATACTCAGGAATAATATTATAAAATTTCACCTAGAACTAGTCTCACCTGCCAAGGTTTAAAATGTTTTGGATCTGCACAGGTGCCATTAGAAAAAGGACCTTTTCCACCTTTGCAGTCACTCATATCTTGCAAGGCATGGGCCACCAGATACACAGCTTTGTAGACGTTATAGGACACTCGTAGCTGTGTCACATCAGAATAAGGAGAGTAAACATCATCTAAACTCTCTGTCCCTTTACATGGCAATCTGTCAAGGTAGTTGCCGACCCCGTGGGAGTGGCTGTTCACTGACCCGTTCAATCGACAGTTAAACGTCTCTTCCCAAAATTCTGCCAAGAAACCAGATTTATGAATATCGGAGGGTCTGAGACTGGTGAGATGTTCCTCCAGCCCTGGAATCACATCAGCCCTCCTGATAGCAAATCCTAGAGTTCCAGTCAGGAGATCCCCAAACTTTTCCCAGAGCAATGTGGCAGTGGCCCAGGCCTCACTGGCAATCCACTGCAGGCCAGTTATATTCCAACGTCCGATCTCTTTGAGAATGCCCTGCATCTCTGACTCACCAGAAAAGTTAATGATGACCTTTGAGGATGCCATCTAAAAGGTGAAAATGTAGGTATAGTTAATATTTGATTACATTTGAATAGTTTTATCTAAGTGATTGTCCACTTGATGTGAAATATGATTTATATTCAAACCATAATGATAGAAATTCTACCACTTTAAGATAATTTGCTAATGAATATGTATATGAACAGATCACCTGTACAGGGGATACAAAAATGTATAAAATATTGAAATGCTTCAAATGAAGCTGAGAAACTGTCAGAAAGGTGATGACTTAGTGCTCCACTACTAAACTATGCGAGCCTAAAGTCTTACTGATGATGTGACTGGTTTAAACACTACAGTTCAACACTAATTAGAGCTAAAGCAAAAACAGACCGTGTTCCTGAGACAACAATCAATTTTCAGTAACTAAAACTATAAACAGCGACTAAAACTACATTTAATTCTTTAAAAATTTACTTATCTAAATCAAATTTATTTAATTTTTCTGTCTGTTGTTAGAGGTAAATACAGCATTAATACTGTCAATGGAACAAAGTGAAATTTTCAGGGTAAGTGAAGGGAATATTCAGAACTTTAGGTCACATTTATTTCTCTCTTCATATCATGCTGTGTCCACCCCCTGTATGAGAAGTTTGTAGTGATGCAGAGGTACCTGAATAACATTCAGAAGCTTATCTAGAGCCTGCTGACTCAGGGTTACAGGGTAGAAATGAGTGTAGGCAGCACACACACCATACTGCACTGACTCTTGTAGGAAGAGCTGGATGGCAAAGCGAGCATAATCAGATTCCACGCCAATGACTCCCACCCAGGTCCAGCCAAAATAGCTGACCAGCCGGGCCAGGGCTCTGATCTGGAAGGCATCACTAGGCATCGTGCGCATGAAGGTGGGGAACTCCCTTTGGTCACTCAGACAGCTGCAGGATGCAAAATAGCTCACCTAGTATTATAACAAACAATGGTTAACTGTGTGCACACTTCGGAACTGAAAAGGCTGTTTAACAAGCAACAAATTTTTGAAAAAAAGGGGACAAGACTGTTTAACAAGTTAAGAACTCAGCTGAGTTAATACTGATTTTAAAATATAGAAAAGTGACATGAAAAGTTGACATTTTGGAGAGTATAGCAACAGTTTTGCAGCGATTTGAAGAAAACATTAAATCACAACAAAAGTGCTTAGACAGCCGAGCAGTCTCACCAGTGGGATACGGAAAGAACCCAGGCTTCTTAGCAGGGCCATAGAAATCCCAGAGCTAGCATCTCCTATAATAACTGGGGACACAGTCCTGTATACAGCAGCACAACCTAAGTTAGAACTATTAAAGCTTCTCTCCATGGCTCTGTTTCTATTCACATTCTCGGCTCCTGAGCCTCTCTCTGGTTGGCCGTTCACCAACAGCAGCAGTGCTCTCAGAGCCACAGGTATGTCATCACAACTGTCACGGATGTGGTAACCCAGCTTGAGGTGTGGCAGGAGGTCACTGCGCTGGTTGATCTCTTTGATTGCAAAAGTCATGGTCTGAATCCAGCGCAAGGCACGAGAGCTGAAACTGTACAAAAGTAAAAAGCAGTTCATTTAAAAAGCACAAGAATATTTATATAATATACATATAATGGCACCCTTAACACAAATCTAATAAAATGAAATCTGTGTGTATTACCCATCTACCATAACATACATTTACATAATCACTTACTACTGATACATATTGGGGGTTGGTTTGGTTTTGTATGTTGGAAGAGAAGACTCAGGGCTGTAGTGTAGAGGGAATAACCCCCCTATAACTACATCTCCATCTTCGTATAGACTGTTTTTCTCCTCTACCCCCAAGAAAACACAGTTATCCAGAGCAGCTGAGCCAGGTGTGCCCCTAAAGAGAGAAAGAAACATAATAAGCTTTGCAGCCCACAATGCCATGTTTGGCCTAGGTTTGAAAGGAAACTCCAGCTCAGTAATTTCAAATATTCTGATGGTTAAATATATTAGAGTAGTTGCCCTCTCTGATCACATGCAAATGATTAAAATATTTCAGGACAGAGCTGATTTATATACTGTACTGTACTGTACTGTACTGGCACACACAAATCTGAGGGGACCGCCCAGACACAGTATTTGTGACATCATTAGAAGTAACACCTTATGTTCTCAAGTGGGGTGAACACTGTATACATTAAATGAATATGTCTTCTTCAAAACATACTGTGTCATTTATATTTCTGTTGTTTGTTCAATTTCTTTGATCAGTCTATTCAAGCTGTATCAAGGAAAAAGGTTAAATTGTAATGACTAAAGCAAATTAAGTAGTCTCAGGTACCTGTTTTATAACTCTCATTCATTTATTTTTTGGTAGTATTTTGTGAATCAAAGTCACAGGAAACCTCTGCTCAAAAAGCCTTCACTCAGTTTTGTAACTTTCATCCTTATCTAAAGCTATCAAAGGGGTGGTTCACAAACAGATCTCAGAATTCCTCTCATGGAGTGCCCTCCGTGGTCCAAATCAGCCTGGCTTTGAGAGCAGTCTTTCCATTGAAACGGCTCTATTGTCTGTGACAGAAACCCTAAAAGCAGCTAGAACTGCAGTTCAGTTCTCACTTCTTATCTAGCTGGACCTATCCAGCAGCAATTATTGATTAATGCATCAATTATCTACTAGCATGGATTCTCATTTCAACACTATGCAGATGACACCCTACTATACTGGTCATTTCCACCAGATGACCCAGTGATCTCTGCACAAATCTCTACTTGTCTCTCACACATACATGTATCAGCATGGTTGTGGGAACACCACTTCCCACTTCCTGTATTTTTCTAGCGACCCCTGACCTCTCAGCAGGCTCACTGCTTTGACATTTGGTGAAACTACACCCCCTACTGTCCAAAGTCAACATCCACAGCAATACCACTGTAGCAGAACATGGTAATTACAGTGGTTTTACTTTATGCATGTAAATTTAAATATATGCTTTTACCACCCAGTTACATAAATTAACACTTGGAATCTACTTCAAGATTTTCTACTGCACTTATGCTTTAGTAGTGTCACTCACTTGTAAGTTGCTTTAGATAAAAGTGTCTGCTGAATGAGTAAATGTAAATCTAAATGTGAACATTTTGTTCAAGGTAGATTTTCTAATTTCTCACGTTAAAACACAAACCCAAGATAAAATCCTGTTATGTTCATGAATGAATATTTTTAGATATTTTTGAAGCTATTTTTTCCCATCACCCTCCATAACATGTTCATAATCAAACAAAAAAAAACTTCAGTACTACTAGAATATTTAAACAATTTGAGATTTACATAACATTTATTCACAACAAGAAAGTTACAGGGTTTGAACCCCATTTTAGCATGTTCTCCCTATGCCTGCGGAAGTTTCATCCAAACACTGCCACAGTCCAGGGACATACAGGATAAGTGAACTGGTGTCTCTAAATTGACCATGGGTGTGAATGTGAGAGTGAATGGTTGTTTGTCTCTATCTGTAGGCCCTCTGATAGACTGGCAACATGTCTAGAATGTACCCTGTCTCTCATCCAATGTCAGCTGAGATTGGTTCCAGCTCCCATGACCCTCAAAGGACAAGGGATTGCGTTCATCATAATGACAATAATTAAAATAATAATAAATAAATAAATAAATAAAAACTTTATCACTGTCTCTGAATGTTTATTATTTTATCAGCATCATTAACTATAAATAATACATTTTAAACTCTAAATAATAAACACACACACACACACACACACATATATATATACATACACACACACACACACACACACACACACAGACATTGGATAACATAGGCTCCCCTTTGTCCAATATTGCTTGCAATAACAACCTGGATATATGATATTTGAAAAGGATGATAAAATTTTAAAATCAAATTATATGTACAATTTTATCTATTTAGTTGTAACATACCATCAAGAGTTGAATCATTACAGGGAACTCTTTTAAAATTAGATTTAAAAAAAAAAACAAAACAAAAAATTTTTTTGCTTTATTGTATTTCCAGCTGGAATATTCTGACAATCTGAAGAAAAACACACATATACTGTATGTCATTAAAGTGATTGTGTATTGTGTATGTAATTTCCTTATCAGCACATCATGTACTGTCATTTTCACCTTTGCATAATGTGTTTCTTACTGTTTTTTTCTGGTTTCAAAATTATGATATAGCACTTTGGGGCAAAAATGCAGAAAAGAAGTCCAAATGCTGAAGCTAAAATTGCAAAAATATGGACAGCCACTGTGTATTTTCCAGCTGTGCTCACATAAACTGGGATAAAAGTGATCCACACTGCAAAGAATATCAGCATGCTGAAGGTAATGAACTTTGCCTCATTAAAATTATCAGGGAGCTTTCGAGCCAGAAAAGCCATTAGGAAGCACATGCAGGCCAGGATGCCAATGTATCCAAGAACACACCAGAAGCAAACTTCTGAACCAGTAACACACTCCATGATGATGGTAGCACTGTGGTAATCTGTGTTGTTATTGGCATGAGGTGGGCTGGTGAGCAGCCAGATAAGACATATTATTACCTGAGCAGAGGGAAAAACAGCAGGATCTTAACTGACAAAGTTGAAAAGATGTTGTATATAAGTTACTTTTAAAACGTTTCTCTACCTGTACAGCTGTTCCGAGAAGTATACTGGCTCTCTGCTGGTTGGGTCCAAACCACTTCATCACATTACTTCCTGGCAATGTGGACCTGAAAGCCATTAGGACCACTGCTGTCTTGGCCAGGAGGCATGAAATGCAGAGGGCAAAACTGATGCCAAATGCTGGATACCTGATACGGCAAAGCCAGTCTGAAGGCTCACCAATGAACAACAGACCAACAAGGAAACAGACGGCAAGGAACACCAAGAGAAGGAAGCTCAGTTCCATGTTGTTGGCCCGAACCAGTGGTGTATCTTTATACGTGAAGAATATGGCAAGGATGGAGAGGGAAATACAAGCTCCGAGTACAGATACAACACACAGCATGATACCCATTAATTCATGGTAAGACAGGTACTCAATAGTCTTTGGGATGCAGAGGTCTCTGGCTCTATTGGGCCATGTGTCCTCTGAGCAGCGGGTGCACTCTAAAGAATCTGAAGTTGGAGAGAAAAGAGAATTCTTTAGTTTAGAGAGGCCACATTTAGATACAAGCAGTCCAGTTGATATTTAGATAACACAGGAGAAAGGATGATAAAAGACAGAGCACAACACACCAGTCTCATTACTAACTTCTCCCTCAGCACAGGGGACACAGTCAAAACAGCAGATGGGTTCCCCCTTTCTCCTGGCAACACGGGAACCTGGAGGACAGCTATCACTGCATACAGACCGGGAAGCCTGAGAGGCAAAGTTCAGCCACTCAGAAAGACACTAATTTTAATCAATATCACGATACAGTTCCATCTCTACTATACTGTACTACTCTCGGTGGCCTCTATTTTAGATGAAAGGTGAAAATTGTTTTGAAAACTGAATCCAGTATGACCAAAAAAATAGGTTACAGATAAAGATGAATACAATTGATAATAAATCATTAACAGGATTAAAACAAGGTATTAGTGGAAAAAGGCTATAATAATTATTACACAAAGAGTGAACTCTCTCTCTTGATCAGGAGATGATCAACAAGAAAATGCTAGTGCCTTTATCAGATGTTATACTAAGTCAATATTATACAATACCCAGTAACATAACATCATAAAAGGTGTATATATTTTATCCTGTAAATATTATCACTGCATGTCTGAGCTGTAATATGCCTTTACTTTTGTAGAAATACTTGGGGAATTAAGAACTGTACTACAAATGCATTATAATTTTCATGCATATATCAAAAATGACATTTGTAAAATAAAAATTTCACTGTGTAATCACCTCAGCTGTTCACAAATTTAGCTCTAAAAGGGGAAAATAAATGTAACTTCAAATTATTATCACAAAATTGGGTTATTGTGGGGTTGATATTTGCAACTGAGGAAATATCTGAAAGTGACAGTTTCTTCTGTTTGTCTAAAAATTAAGTATATTGCACACTAATAAAAACAAATAAGCTGATGTGTTAATCAGCAGTACATACAACAATTTAAGAGGGGAACATGGTCTTAAGCCTGTTTGCAGAGAACACACCTGCTTCCCGACAGGCCACTGAATCACTGAGTCATTTATGACCAGGCTGTATCCAGCAGGCGATGAGGCATCATAGAAGCCTACTTTAACTAAATGCAGTGAGCCATCAGGACTCCTCTGCCAGTTCACAAGATCATAATAAGCAATGGGGTCACCATTTTGATCAAAGTTGACTTCCTCCCCCAGTGCAGAAAAATTAGCTCGCCTCAAGTAGTGGATGAGCTGAGGGAGGAAGAGAAGCAGGTTATCTAAATACAAACTATGGTGCATTTGACATTTTTCCTTTTTAAAAAACATACTCAGGAATAATATTATAAAATTTCACCTAGAACTAGTCTCACCTGCCAAGGTTTAAAATGTTTTGGATCTGCACAGGTGCCATTAGAAAAAGGACCTTTTCCACCTTTGCAGTCACTCATATCTTGCAAGGCATGGGCCACCAGATACACAGCTTTGTAGACGTTATAGGACACTCGTAGCTGTGTCACATCAGAATAAGGAGAGTAAACATCATCTAAACTCTCTGTCCCTTTACATGGCAATCTGTCAAGGTAGTTGCCGACCCCGTGGGAGTGGCTGTTCACTGACCCGTTCAATCGACAGTTAAACGTCTCTTCCCAAAATTCTGCCAAGAAACCAGATTTATGAATATCGGAGGGTCTGAGACTGGTGAGATGTTCCTCCAGCCCTGGAATCACATCAGCCCTCCTGATAGCAAATCCTAGAGTTCCAGTCAGGAGATCCCCAAACTTTTCCCAGAGCAATGTGGCAGTGGCCCAGGCCTCACTGGCAATCCACTGCAGGCCAGTTATATTCCAACGTCCGATCTCTTTGAGAATGCCCTGCATCTCTGACTCACCAGAAAAGTTAATGATGACCTTTGAGGATGCCATCTAAAAGGTGAAAATGTAGGTATAGTTAATATTTGATTACATTTGAATAGTTTTATCTAAGTGATTGTCCACTTGATGTGAAATATGATTTATATTCAAACCATAATGATAGAAATTCTACCACTTTAAGATAATTTGCTAATGAATATGTATATGAACAGATCACCTGTACAGGGGATACAAAAATGTATAAAATATTGAAATGCTTCAAATGAAGCTGAGAAACTGTCAGAAAGGTGATGACTTAGTGCTCCACTACTAAACTATGCGAGCCTAAAGTCTTACTGATGATGTGACTGGTTTAAACACTACAGTTCAACACTAATTAGAGCTAAAGCAAAAACAGACCGTGTTCCTGAGACAACAATCAATTTTCAGTAACTAAAACTATAAACAGCGACTAAAACTACATTTAATTCTTTAAAAATTTACTTATCTAAATCAAATTTATTTAATTTTTCTGTCTGTTGTTAGAGGTAAATACAGCATTAATACTGTCAATGGAACAAAGTGAAATTTTCAGGGTAAGTGAAGGGAATATTCAGAACTTTAGGTCACATTTATTTCTCTCTTCATATCATGCTGTGTCCACCCCCTGTATGAGAAGTTTGTAGTGATGCAGAGGTACCTGAATAACATTCAGAAGCTTATCTAGAGCCTGCTGACTCAGGGTTACAGGGTAGAAATGAGTGTAGGCAGCACACACACCATACTGCACTGACTCTTGTAGGAAGAGCTGGATGGCAAAGCGAGCATAATCAGATTCCACGCCAATGACTCCCACCCAGGTCCAGCCAAAATAGCTGACCAGCCGGGCCAGGGCTCTGATCTGGAAGGCATCACTAGGCATCGTGCGCATGAAGGTGGGGAACTCCCTTTGGTCACTCAGACAGCTGCAGGATGCAAAATAGCTCACCTAGTATTATAACAAACAATGGTTAACTGTGTGCACACTTCGGAACTGAAAAGGCTGTTTAACAAGCAACAAATTTTTGAAAAAAAGGGGACAAGACTGTTTAACAAGTTAAGAACTCAGCTGAGTTAATACTGATTTTAAAATATAGAAAAGTGACATGAAAAGTTGACATTTTGGAGAGTATAGCAACAGTTTTGCAGCGATTTGAAGAAAACATTAAATCACAACAAAAGTGCTTAGACAGCCGAGCAGTCTCACCAGTGGGATACGGAAAGAACCCAGGCTTCTTAGCAGGGCCATAGAAATCCCAGAGCTAGCATCTCCTATAATAACTGGGGACACAGTCCTGTATACAGCAGCACAACCTAAGTTAGAACTATTAAAGCTTCTCTCCATGGCTCTGTTTCTATTCACATTCTCGGCTCCTGAGCCTCTCTCTGGTTGGCCGTTCACCAACAGCAGCAGTGCTCTCAGAGCCACAGGTATGTCATCACAACTGTCACGGATGTGGTAACCCAGCTTGAGGTGTGGCAGGAGGTCACTGCGCTGGTTGATCTCTTTGATTGCAAAAGTCATGGTCTGAATCCAGCGCAAGGCACGAGAGCTGAAACTGTACAAAAGTAAAAAGCAGTTCATTTAAAAAGCACAAGAATATTTATATAATATACATATAATGGCACCCTTAACACAAATCTAATAAAATGAAATCTGTGTGTATTACCCATCTACCATAACATACATTTACATAATCACTTACTACTGATACATATTGGGGGTTGGTTTGGTTTTGTATGTTGGAAGAGAAGACTCAGGGCTGTAGTGTAGAGGGAATAACCCCCCTATAACTACATCTCCATCTTCGTATAGACTGTTTTTCTCCTCTACCCCCAAGAAAACACAGTTATCCAGAGCAGCTGAGCCAGGTGTGCCCCTAAAGAGAGAAAGAAACATAATAAGCTTTGCAGCCCACAATGCCATGTTTGGCCTAGGTTTGAAAGGAAACTCCAGCTCAGTAATTTCAAATATTCTGATGGTTAAATATATTAGAGTAGTTGCCCTCTCTGATCACATGCAAATGATTAAAATATTTCAGGACAGAGCTGATTTATATACTGTACTGTACTGTACTGTACTGGCACACACAAATCTGAGGGGACCGCCCAGACACAGTATTTGTGACATCATTAGAAGTAACACCTTATGTTCTCAAGTGGGGTGAACACTGTATACATTAAATGAATATGTCTTCTTCAAAACATACTGTGTCATTTATATTTCTGTTGTTTGTTCAATTTCTTTGATCAGTCTATTCAAGCTGTATCAAGGAAAAAGGTTAAATTGTAATGACTAAAGCAAATTAAGTAGTCTCAGGTACCTGTTTTATAACTCTCATTCATTTATTTTTTGGTAGTATTTTGTGAATCAAAGTCACAGGAAACCTCTGCTCAAAAAGCCTTCACTCAGTTTTGTAACTTTCATCCTTATCTAAAGCTATCAAAGGGGTGGTTCACAAACAGATCTCAGAATTCCTCTCATGGAGTGCCCTCCGTGGTCCAAATCAGCCTGGCTTTGAGAGCAGTCTTTCCATTGAAACGGCTCTATTGTCTGTGACAGAAACCCTAAAAGCAGCTAGAACTGCAGTTCAGTTCTCACTTCTTATCTAGCTGGACCTATCCAGCAGCAATTATTGATTAATGCATCAATTATCTACTAGCATGGATTCTCATTTCAACACTATGCAGATGACACCCTACTATACTGGTCATTTCCACCAGATGACCCAGTGATCTCTGCACAAATCTCTACTTGTCTCTCACACATACATGTATCAGCATGGTTGTGGGAACACCACTTCCCACTTCCTGTATTTTTCTAGCGACCCCTGACCTCTCAGCAGGCTCACTGCTTTGACATTTGGTGAAACTACACCCCCTACTGTCCAAAGTCAACATCCACAGCAATACCACTGTAGCAGAACATGGTAATTACAGTGGTTTTACTTTATGCATGTAAATTTAAATATATGCTTTTACCACCCAGTTACATAAATTAACACTTGGAATCTACTTCAAGATTTTCTACTGCACTTATGCTTTAGTAGTGTCACTCACTTGTAAGTTGCTTTAGATAAAAGTGTCTGCTGAATGAGTAAATGTAAATCTAAATGTGAACATTTTGTTCAAGGTAGATTTTCTAATTTCTCACGTTAAAACACAAACCCAAGATAAAATCCTGTTATGTTCATGAATGAATATTTTTAGATATTTTTGAAGCTATTTTTTCCCATCACCCTCCATAACATGTTCATAATCAAACAAAAAAAAACTTCAGTACTACTAGAATATTTAAACAATTTGAGATTTACATAACATTTATTCACAACAAGAAAGTTACAGGGTTTGAACCCCATTTTAGCATGTTCTCCCTATGCCTGCGGAAGTTTCATCCAAACACTGCCACAGTCCAGGGACATACAGGATAAGTGAACTGGTGTCTCTAAATTGACCATGGGTGTGAATGTGAGAGTGAATGGTTGTTTGTCTCTATCTGTAGGCCCTCTGATAGACTGGCAACATGTCTAGAATGTACCCTGTCTCTCATCCAATGTCAGCTGAGATTGGTTCCAGCTCCCATGACCCTCAAAGGACAAGGGATTGCGTTCATCATAATGACAATAATTAAAATAATAATAAATAAATAAATAAATAAAAACTTTATCACTGTCTCTGAATGTTTATTATTTTATCAGCATCATTAACTATAAATAATACATTTTAAACTCTAAATAATAAACACACACACACACACACACACATATATATATACATACACACACACACACACACACACACACACAGACATTGGATAACATAGGCTCCCCTTTGTCCAATATTGCTTGCAATAACAACCTGGATATATGATATTTGAAAAGGATGATAAAATTTTAAAATCAAATTATATGTACAATTTTATCTATTTAGTTGTAACATACCATCAAGAGTTGAATCATTACAGGGAACTCTTTTAAAATTAGATTTAAAAAAAAAAACAAAACAAAAAATTTTTTTGCTTTATTGTATTTCCAGCTGGAATATTCTGACAATCTGAAGAAAAACACACATATACTGTATGTCATTAAAGTGATTGTGTATTGTGTATGTAATTTCCTTATCAGCACATCATGTACTGTCATTTTCACCTTTGCATAATGTGTTTCTTACTGTTTTTTTCTGGTTTCAAAATTATGATATAGCACTTTGGGGCAAAAATGCAGAAAAGAAGTCCAAATGCTGAAGCTAAAATTGCAAAAATATGGACAGCCACTGTGTATTTTCCAGCTGTGCTCACATAAACTGGGATAAAAGTGATCCACACTGCAAAGAATATCAGCATGCTGAAGGTAATGAACTTTGCCTCATTAAAATTATCAGGGAGCTTTCGAGCCAGAAAAGCCATTAGGAAGCACATGCAGGCCAGGATGCCAATGTATCCAAGAACACACCAGAAGCAAACTTCTGAACCAGTAACACACTCCATGATGATGGTAGCACTGTGGTAATCTGTGTTGTTATTGGCATGAGGTGGGCTGGTGAGCAGCCAGATAAGACATATTATTACCTGAGCAGAGGGAAAAACAGCAGGATCTTAACTGACAAAGTTGAAAAGATGTTGTATATAAGTTACTTTTAAAACGTTTCTCTACCTGTACAGCTGTTCCGAGAAGTATACTGGCTCTCTGCTGGTTGGGTCCAAACCACTTCATCACATTACTTCCTGGCAATGTGGACCTGAAAGCCATTAGGACCACTGCTGTCTTGGCCAGGAGGCATGAAATGCAGAGGGCAAAACTGATGCCAAATGCTGGATACCTGATACGGCAAAGCCAGTCTGAAGGCTCACCAATGAACAACAGACCAACAAGGAAACAGACGGCAAGGAACACCAAGAGAAGGAAGCTCAGTTCCATGTTGTTGGCCCGAACCAGTGGTGTATCTTTATACGTGAAGAATATGGCAAGGATGGAGAGGGAAATACAAGCTCCGAGTACAGATACAACACACAGCATGATACCCATTAATTCATGGTAAGACAGGTACTCAATAGTCTTTGGGATGCAGAGGTCTCTGGCTCTATTGGGCCATGTGTCCTCTGAGCAGCGGGTGCACTCTAAAGAATCTGAAGTTGGAGAGAAAAGAGAATTCTTTAGTTTAGAGAGGCCACATTTAGATACAAGCAGTCCAGTTGATATTTAGATAACACAGGAGAAAGGATGATAAAAGACAGAGCACAACACACCAGTCTCATTACTAACTTCTCCCTCAGCACAGGGGACACAGTCAAAACAGCAGATGGGTTCCCCCTTTCTCCTGGCAACACGGGAACCTGGAGGACAGCTATCACTGCATACAGACCGGGAAGCCTGAGAGGCAAAGTTCAGCCCACTCAGAGAGACACTAATTTCAATCAATATCACTATGCAGTTCCATCTCTACTACAGTACACTGATCTCTGTATCCTCTATTTTAGATGAAAGATGAAAATAGTTTTGAAAACTGATCCATGTCCCCAAACATGACCCACAAATGTGTGTTATAACCTAACCTGAATACAATCAGTAATAAATCATTAACAGGGTTAACAATGTATTAGTTTAATAATCCCATAATGATAATTATCCAGGACCAAACTGTTTTTGTGATAATCAACAAGAATGCCTTTTTCAGATGTAACACCATTGTAAACATTATACAATACTCAATAACATAACATCATGAATGTATCAACTGTATTCAACATAATTACTTTGAGTTTTTTTGTAGATTTCTTTGTGAAATTAAGAGCTGTGCTACAAATGCGTTAGTTTTCATTACTATAGTAATTGTAGATCAATACATGCATCAATACATTTCCCAAATTTAATTAACAAATTACATTCATTAATCACCTCAGTTATTACCCATTCACAAATTTAGCTCTCAAAGGGGAAAAAATACTTCACTGCAATAAAATTAAAATATTGGGATACTATGGGGCTTGTATTTCCAATATTCATGTCAGCTTTAGACGGTCATATTTGATGGTGACATTTTCTCAAGATTTTCTTCTACTCTTTTAACAATAAACTATATTGCACACTAATAAGAACACTTTAGCTGATGTGTTTATCAACAGTACATACAACAGTCTAAGAGGGGAACATGGTCTTAAGCCTGTTTGCAGAGAAACACACCTGCTTCCCGACAGGCCACTGAATCACTGAGTCATTTATGACCAGGCTGTATCCAGCAGGCGATGAGGCATCATAGAAACCTACTTTGACTAAATGCAGTGAGCCATCAGGACTCCTCTGCCAGTTCACAAGATCATAATAAGCAATGGGGTCACCATTTTGATCAAAGTTGACTTCCTCCCCAGTGCAGAAAAATTAGCTCGCCTCAAGTAGTGGATGAGCTGAGGGAGGAAGAGAAGCAGGTTATCAAAACACAGACTGCTGTGCATTTGACTTCTTTCTAAGCGTGTTTTTAAAAACTTTACTAAAAAAATCATATTCCACGTAGAACTAGTCTCACCTGCCAAGGTTTAAAATGTTTTGGATCTGCACAGGTGCCATTAGAAAAAGGACCTTTTCTACCTTTGCAGTCACTCATATCTTGCAAGGCATGGGCCACCAGATACACAGCTTTGTAGACGTTATAGGACACTCGTAGCTGTGTCACATCAGAATAAGGAGAGTAAACATCATCTAAACTCTCTGTCCCTTTACATGGCAATCTGTCAAGGTAGTTTGCCAACCCCGTGGAAGTGGCTGTTCACTGACCCATTCAATTGACAGTTAAATGTCTCTTCCCAAAATTCTGCCAAGAAACCAGATTTATGAATATCTGGGGTCTGACACTGGTGAGATGTTCCTCCAGCCCTGGAATCACATCAGCTCTCTGGATGGCAAATCCTAGAGTTCCAGTCAGGAGATCTTCAAACTTTTCCCAGAGCAATGTGGCAGTGGCCCAGGCCTCACTGGCAATCCACTGCAGGCCAGTTATATTCCGACGTCTGATCTCTCTGAGAATGCCCTGCA
>NW_026117943.1:0-28873 GCF_001640805.2 Lates calcarifer
TTTTCATCTGACACTTTCCATATCACTTTCTTTTGCTTTTTAAAGCAGACTGTGTATTCAGTGAATTTATTAAAGAGGTAACACACATACTGTAACTTCTGGTTGCTTTAAAAGATTATGCAGCAGGATATAATATGTCATATGTAATGCGTTAAAAATGCTGAAACTGACTAGACCTAGGTTATATATATTTTGTTTAATAGCATACTTACATTATACCAAATGTTTCTTACAATTTTCAAACCAAGAGAAATCTGTAATTCAATCAAGGTGATGGTCTGTCTATTTGTCTTGGTCACCTGTCAGTGGTGTTGTATCCCTGTGTGCGTGCATTAGCATTGTGGTGATCTGCCAGAGGAGGTAAAAATTGACTTTTTATTCAGGCTTAAACCACATTTTTACAGATTTTATTTTTTACGTTTATATTTAACCAGATGAAGGATTTTAGTCATCAGATATCTGCATCTTAAGTTATCTGAGGAACAAGTTGAGCTTTAGCAGCAGCTCAAAGAATTGAACTGCACATGCATGTAACAGAAGCAATTTAAATCACCTCCTTCTACCTAAGGCCACCAACTTATCAATCACCCTCTTACAGGCCAGTGTGATGTGTGGTTATTTCTTCTTTATAACCAGAGCAGAGAACAGATTAGGCTCTGTGAACATTCTATATTAACCACATAAATAACTTATTAAGGGTTTTTGTTTTTATTTTTTTCTAAACATCTAACTGCAGAAAAGAAGTCAGCCAACACACCTGCAAAAGATTATGTAATTATCACATTTATACAATAATTTATATCATAATGAATTAATGCTCTGACCTCTAACCGCACAAGGAAACATCAAGCTCAGCACAACAGAGAGTGGGCTGTGATGATTCAATTCAATTCAATTCAGTTTTACTTATATAGCGCCATATCACAACAAAAGTGATCTTAAGGCACTTTTCATATAGAGCGAGAGGAAGAACATAGCATAACACGGGTTCCATATAAGATGTAAGGTGATTCCAATAATACAGGAGTAGTAATGATAATAGTAATAATTAAAGTATTAACAGCTAATGTACAATGTACCAAGACTAATAGCAGTGTAAGCAATTTCTAATTCTAGCAGCAGGTGTTGAGTGGAGTTGTAGGAGCAGCAGGAGACTTGTCATCACAGATCAGACTCTACAGCTCCAGAGGCAGAAATACCTGCAGAAAGAGACAGAAGAGGAAAGAGAGACGGAAGAGCACTATACTACAGGAAAGGGGAGATATTGAGTTAGTAGTGATGATGCTAACTTACATACAGAAGCATTAGGTTTTTGTGCATTCTAACTTTTCAAAACCAATGACTGTTCAAACTGATTGATATTCTCACTGACTCTGCAAAGACGTTTATGATGTCACTTCATGGCCATGGTCATGGTAAAGAACTGTTGTGCAAACAGTTGCATAAAGAATTCAGTCATAAGTTTTTGTAGACTGTCCAAGACAAAACAGAACAGAATGATCATGGTGATTATCTACACCCAATTTTCTCAATGTGTATCACATTCTAAGTCTCCCCCTGCCTTAGTACTCCTCCTGATGTGTGAACTGAAGTTCAGGATTAAAACTGATGGAGTGACTCCAGTGTCTCCAGTATGAGACCAAAGTTGTAAGCCAGAACTGTCCTTTAAATAAGTCACTCGGCTGTATAGTTTTTCCTGTGGAGCAGCTCAGTAGCTAATGAATGTAGTGTTTTTTCTTCAGCCTAACTGTTCCCCTGAGCGTGCCCCACTCTGGGCTCTTTGTTGCGCTAACAGAGACGTGTGGGCTCGGGAGCAGCTGAACACTGAGAGGACAGAGAAGAAAGAGCCTGTCGAGCCTTCTCCTGTCACCACAATCAAAGACAATGATGCCAGCTGATGCCAGCTGTCTGCCTGGCAACCAGCCTGGCTTGTGGCATGTAATTTGGAAGAGGAGAAGTTTTATAGTTGTCCACTGAACCATAGCTGGGTTTGCCTTGTTTAAAAGGAGGCTCATTGCCTGTTTAATAAGGGTTAGTGAGTGTGTGTATTTGTGTGAGTGTATGTGTGGCAAATGTTCTAACTTCAGTTTATTATAGTATTCTGCTCCCTTATGGTTGGATAAATAAGCATCTGACAGATAAAATTATAGCTGATTCATATGAAACTGACTGGAAGAGGACAGAATGAATCTTTGACTGTATATGTTATTTAGAAATACAACAGAGCATGCAATACAGGAATGTGTGTCATATATTTAAGGTCCCAATGGTCTGTGCTGAAACAACTATATTTAGGGTGCTGCCAATAAAAGCAGACAGCAAAGAGGACAAAGCAGACCTGGGCTGAACTATAATGTTTTAATGAATAAAGAGAAGAATATTTCAGTTTATTCATGTATAATATGATGGTGGTGTGATTGCATTTTTGTTATTCTGGTACATTTACAAATTAAAGTCACAAGAACAGGCCCCCTTTCAATCCAGGCTGCTGTTAAGATAAAGTGAAGCTAAACTAAAGATGGGCACATTACAGCAAATGTTTGTATATTATTTATCAACATTACTTTATTATTGTGAAGCAGTGCAATAGAAAATCTACTTTCTTTCTGAGAGTCAGAGGACGTTGATATCAGTCTCATCTGTGTATTAAATACTGAGTTGAAGTCAGGATGTAGTTAGCCTAGCTTAGCATAAAGACTGGAAGCTGGTGGAAACAGCTAGCCTGGCTGTTTCTACAGTTCAAAAATACCCCGCCCACATCCCTGAAGCTTATCAATATTGTTTTACAGAAATGTAAAAACAACATTTTGTGGTTTTTGGTGAGTTATATGTTTAAGCTATTTCAACAGCTTAGCCATCAGTTGAATATCTTTGTGCAGCATCTCCAGCTACAGTGCAGATTGGCAGATATGACTGATGAGCGCAGGTTTGCACAAGGTCTGTACAGGTATGATGCCAACCTCACAGTGACAACACTCTGAAGCTTCACAGTCACTGAAGAAAAGGTTATTGTTCAGCAAGATCTAGTTCCAGCACACAACGCTCCATAAACCATAGATTACATTCTTGTTTGTGTATGAATGAAAGATGTGAGAAAGGTTTGCTACTGCTAAAGTCAGGCTAGCCACATCCTGACTTCAAGGCTAACACACAAACTAAATTATTTTTACATCACCTATAACAATGTCTCAATGCATCAATATATCATAATGCAAATAAAGTGTAGTGACAGAGGAAAGCAGTACTGGCTGTCAGGGATACAAGCAGAGATATTTTGTGAAAACAGAGGGCAGACTTGTCATTGGGCTGATAAACAGGGAAGTGTTCATCAGTGATGAACACTAACCGCGTGTCCAGCCAGTGCTTCCCACAGCAGGCTGCCTTTGTCTTTCCACCAAAGATCCCATACAGTAGACCCCATGGCCTCATCAACCTCACTCTGTGTGTGTCTCCATGGCTACATCTATGAATATGACTCTGTAGCAGTCTGTTCAATGATGTTCTGCCTGTCTCTGTGTAATGATGTACTGCTTATTTGAGTTGAGCCATATGCTGAAATCTATACAGTCAGAGCCTCACTGTCACTGAGCACAGAAACACAGATCTGAGGGATAGATTCTGCTTTCACTAGAAAAGACAACTCTTAACACTACTACACTAGTATATTTCCACGAGACAGTCATTACATAGATTATTTACAATAAACTGTGTTTGTATAGGCTAGTTTGTACTAAAATGAAAGTTACAGCTCGGAGTGACAACAGAGTGAACATACTACTGACCTGAAGGATGGCTCTTCAAAACTTACTGTTGTCCATACTGATGCATATGAACATGATGATGCATTTTACTTACTGCTGTATGTGCTAAAGTGCATTTGAAAGGTAATGAGTCTGTGGCTCTGAAATTTTTAAAATAAACTTAACGCAGTAATTAAATCAGCAAAGTGATGTGTGCTGATGATCAAGGGAAATGGGCTGGTATACATATACCATTAAGCTGATGGGGGGATGAGGAACAGGTGTGCAAGTGTGTGAGTTAGGTGAGAGGGATAGCAGAGGACAGGTGGGAGTGGCTGGATTTTGGAAAAAAACAGGAGACTTAGTGCTGGGTGATAGGGCAAAGAAAAAGGAAGGCATGGGAAAAGAATTAGGAACTGGCTGATGGTGTGACAGAAGATCAAAAAATAGGTATGTGTGAGATGTCAGTACTGTAAACTCCACCCAGCTAGTTGAATTGAAGAATTGAAAAGTGAAGAAAATTGAAGTGGTGAGGATTCTGAGTTCTTTGCAAGAAAAAGTTAAATATTTTGTCTGTTATCACTGTGTACCTTTAGGAGAAACAACATGCTGTTGTTTACCACTAGAAATAGGTGGCATGGGCTCATTGTTAAAACTAAATAAAAACCAAATATTTTTATGTTTTATCTTTCTGAATGTCATATCATCACCTTTATGGACTGAAACTAATTAACCGAGGAATGTAACTCACCATGTAACTTTTTTTTTTCTTTTTCTTTTTCTTTCATTCAAGTGATGTTATAAAACTACAGACTGCTGAGAGGAATGGAATGGATGAGGGCACTGAGGATGCTACCAAACTAGCATCAGATTTAGTCCTTTTTGTACATTTGTGTGTGTGTGTGTGTGTGTGTGTGTGTGTGTGTGTGTGTGTGTGTGTGTTTGTGTGGTGGAAGAAGGGGCATGGGAAAAAAGTCTGTGCTCCATCACAATGCTGCAGGACATGCTTGATAAGACACATTAATTTTATATGACATTATTCAGCTGATTATGAAGCAGGCCATACCACCCGCTGACGCTCAACAAGCAGCAGCATCCTCTGACGCCAAGCCCTCCTTTCTCCTTCTCATAGACACTTCTCCTTCTGATGAGGCCACCACCCTCCTCTGCCACCACCACCACCACCACCACCACCATCATCATCATCATCATCATCTGTGATGTTAATGTTAAAATTCACCACCATATCCTTTCTTCTGTTGTAATAAGTTTGGGAATTTCAAGCAACATTTAGAAATCATCATCATCTTCATCATGAAAACTTGCACACCACCCATCTCTCATCACCATCATTACAGCACCAAGACAGCAGACAGCAGCAACGGTCATTAAAACAATAAAAACAACCTGTGTTTTGGAGTGAAGGCAGCTCAGTGAAATGACTGTGATCTGTAGATCTGCACCGTAGACGTCAAGTAAAGCTAATAATTGTAATGAACTTTGGTGAAGGTAGCAGCCTGAGACTTAGAGGAGAGCAAGGCTGTGAGGTGATTCAGGTATAGTGGCTAGAGTTTGTATTGCATGTGACATGATACACGTCCATTTATCCATCATCTATACCGCTTATACCGGTCATGGGGGGCTGGACCCTATCCTAGCTGACATTGAGTGAAACCACAACACCCAACACCCTGTACAAATCACCAGTCCGACACATATAGACAAACAAACATTCGCACTCACATTTACACCTACAGGCAAACCGGGGCTCGAACCCAAAACTATCTTGCTGTGAGGGGACAGTGCTAACCACTGCACCACTATGCCACCTTCACATGGCACACAGTGACCAAAAAATATTATTCCACTTACATTTCATGGCTACATTGATACTGAATATATCAGTAAATTGTTCACAGTCTGTGAACAACAATGTCCTATTAGGATCAGTAGAATTTGAGTAAATTATTTTCAACATGAGTTGGCTCAGTCACAGAAAATCTATGACATATCAGCTCAGACAGAGTAGCACTGGGATGCTCAATGCGCTATGGGGCAAAAAACATGGGAGGTCAAGGAAGCCTGAAAAACATTTTCAACAGGTGAACACTTACATGTTCCTGGCTGAACAGACTACTGGCAGTTGGTTTGCCAGCTACAGTAGTTCATGAACTAGCTCTGCAAATGGTCACTACATCACCAAGCTTCCAGCACCACCTATTTCACAAAGATGTACTGATGAAATTTGCAGTGGCACTCTCTGATGTAATGAAACTATTACTGCTGTGAAAGGTGTTATGGAGGAAGTCAGAGAAGAAGATTGTGACATTTACAAAAAGAAAAAAAAGATCTTTACCTAACATTAACAGAAGTGTGAAAGCACCGGAGTTGTGTGTTCAATCTAGTCACACAGGTGTCAGGGTCAACATATGGTTCATTGTAGAATTCACAAACAAATGACCTATTTTCTCATTTATGTATGAGGACTCGTTGCTTTTATGTCAGCACACTTATGTTCTTTTTCACAACAATCCATCATGCTTAGAACCCATTCTCTTCCTTTCATTCTTGCTGTTATATTTTAAAAATCACAAATTATTTTCTTTTCTGGGTGTGAAAAAATGTATAATCTGTTAAAAGTTCATCTAGTTGGACTTTATTATGCAGATATCTTGTCTTTGTATTCCTCAGCATGTCACAGCACGCTCTTTCTGTGTCACTTCTCACCCATATGATGCCTCTGCCCATCCAGCTCAAACACTTGGGTTTCTCATACCCATCATCTTTCTTTCTTTTTTTTTTTTTTCTCAGCCCATTAAACCATGGTTCAAGCCAAGCTGTGCTGTCTCTTTGTTTCCCCTACGCTTCGATCGATCTGACATGGCCTGGCCTCCAGCAGCATAATGGCCGTCAAGATACACAGGAACTCAGTACAAACTGACTGGCTTAAACAATACCAGCAACAATACCATCACATAAGGACAATACAGGCCAGACTGATTTTACTGAACAATGGTGTATGCTGCGGTGTGTGTGTGTGTGTGTGTGTGCCACCAGTATGCCCAGCAGGTTGCACAGGGACCCTCCCTTGTCAGTGGTTTGCTAAATTCTGTGTATTGTTTAAGCATGTCGCATCTCCTAATCACTCTGACAACCACACACATATGTACACACATAGTGCTACACACCTACACACACACATATCTATAAACTGAGTATACTCAGAGCATAGCCCATCGACTCTGCATGAAATAGGCCAAATGATGCTCTGTTCATATTATATCATATTTCACACATCATGGATATAATTGATTTACAGCTGGACATAAAATTTGATGTTTTTGAAACATATGAAATCTTTAAAGCAAACAAACATGTAACAAAAAACAGACATACATATAATAATGTGGTGTTAGGCAGCTACAGTGTTAATAAATAACAGACTTAACTTGTCTGACACTGTGGTTAGCTGTTGATGGATGGATGAATTTAAATTTGTTGGATGTTACATACCATGAGCTCAAAGAAACTTCTGTTCTCTTAGGCAGTGAGATTGCTCAACTGTAAGCCATTTAAAGCTCACTCTTTGTGTTGTTATATCAGAACGCTGAGTCATTATTGTTAGTATAGTGTATATTAATATATCTCAGATTTGTATAATATCCTTGGATTAGTATTAAAAACAGAAGGCACAAAGGATTGTGCAGGATTACATCACAATGGAACATCCTCATCTGCAAACACCTTCAGTGTCCAACACTATGCCATTTGGCAAAGGATCTGAATGTGACATCAAATCAGTGGAATAAAAATCCCTCAGCAGCAGGTTAATCAGCCACTTTTGTGGGTACTGGAATGAATTGTTACATTAGCCAAAACTGGAGCAGGAGGAAGAGAGCTATTGCTTTTATTTACTGTATGTTCCATTTGTTAAAGTGACAACAGCAATCATTCACATTGAACACATTAAATAAATACTGACTGGCTGCACATCCAGGCATCTGAATGGCTGACTGGATGCCTGAAAACCCCTCTGAGGTTAAGTGACATCACTCTTTAATCTTTCTGCAAACATATTCATATGTTTCAGTGTTTCTGAGACACTATGTGTGTCTCAACATTCTCTCAGCTTTCTGTGAAATGCACATTTCAGGACTGAGCACAGTATGATATATTGAGTCAACAAGACTTATCCCATTTAAAGAGCTTGTACAAATGAAGTCCAGATAGTCAAATAGTACATTTTGGGTGAATGTAGTGAGTACAGTTTAAATCCAGTGCCAACATTCAGTGCCAGTAAAGAAAAGGGTCCCTAATCACAACCAAGAGTTGCCCAACCTTTGTTAAACAAAAAGAAATAAATCGCTGTAAAAACAGGCTTGGCAGAGCAGTATCACAATATTGGCATTGCCCGCTGGTCAGTTATATGGTAGAGGATTAAGGTCTTCCTCGTCAATCTCATGACATGTATTTGTTTTCATCTATCACTGGCATATAGAAAAAAATCAGAAACTCAGTTTAAGGACAACCTCCTGGTCATAAATTTGGAAATGCTGACTTTAAGAATGTAACCTTACTTTTGCATTTAGGTTTACCCTAGACCAAATCATTTGGTGAAGAGAAAATTCACATGATGAGGACTAGTTCTAGCTACACTCAAATCTGAAGTCTGTTTTCTGCAGGAGACACACCTAACATAAACTGAATCTAGGAGTCTGTTTAGTGGTTGGGTTGGTCATGGTGGGGCTTTTTCCTGTAACATCTAGTAGGAGCAGAGCGGTGGTCTTCATAACACATAAAAGCCTTCAGTTTAAGTGTCTCAAGATTCCTGATAGCAATACCAGAGTAATAATTGATAATAATCCTGGCAGATATTCAGGGTCATTTCCTGATCATCAGTAATGTCACTGTCCGCACTAAGGATGACTCTGCATTCTTTGCTGATTAGAGAGCATAAACTGGCTGGAGTGAGCAACTACCCAGTTATAATGTGAAGGGATGTCAGTCAGGTTTTGGATTCTATATGTGCAGCAGCAGCTCACACCCTTCCTCTCCATGATGATGCTGAACAATTTATGTAGACATTTGATGTGTGGAGTCTGTTTATCCCAACGGCCAGAGATAATACATTTTGAGTTCACCTATTATCTAGGACTGGCTATTTTATGATGTAAACTTAAGCATCATTCCCCTTAGTAAATGAAAAAAAAAATGAATTCAGGTGAGGCTAAATCACAGTCTACTTCAAGATGGCAGTTCGACTTTAAATCATCACTCATTATCTAACAAACAGGAAAAGACTGATTGATGCTCCTGTGACATTGGAGAAAAACAGTGGAATGATTAGGAAAATGTCCCTGGGCCTGACAGCTTGTAGCCAAATTTTAAAACAGTTGTTTAACATCTCAATGCCATTAAAAAAGGATGCTGAGAGTGTAAGAGAGATAAAGAAGTATTTCACCCTAAATATTTAAGCAACTGCAATGGTAAAATTCTCTGTCAAATTCTGACCAATAGCCTGGATAAGATTATATTCTAGTGTAATCCACTAAGATCAAGTAGGGTTGGGTAGCAACAGGAATTCCTCTGACATCAGATGTTTGGTCAATATAATGTGGCACTGTTACCTATTTCTCACGTTAGAAGCTTGTGTTTTTGAGAAAATGTTTGTATGCTTTATCTGTCTGCTTTATAGTAAGTCATCTGCAGAAGTAGTTAGTAATGGGCATATTTAACCTTACTTTACCCTGGGCTATACAAGCTGACGGGGGTGTATAGACTACACTCACAGATTTCTGATTTTTTTGTTATTTGTCATGGTCCATCTTCCCTCCTGAATATTGCTTCTTTCTCTACATTTTCAGGTTATAAAATATAGTAGTCTATATGCGAGTCTCTCCCTCTAACATCTTACTGCCTTGATATCCTTTTCCAAACCTGTAATTCCTGATGACCAGAAAAGGGAATCAAATATCACATTCACAACCCAGCTTGGTATTTTCTCATTTAGAAAAGTAAGCCCCAGAGTTGGTCTCTTCTGTTTCTTTCCCCATGGGGCAAATCAAATGTTCTAAGAATGAGTTTAGCCCCAAAATGTAACAATCTCCTACAAGCCCTGAAAATAAAGATTTCTGTGAAATATTTCACGGAATCATTTCTGATGAAGTGGAAAGTGACCTCAGGTGTTCCTTTAAGTTCCGAACACCAGTGGATCCTTCTGCTATATCACTATGCATTCTGATCCATTGTTAATATAAGAAATATAGATTATTTGCAGCTTTTCACTGGTTGTGCTAATGTGCCTATTACTCTACAGCTGCCGCCTATTAAACAGCAGTGGTGATAGATGGTGATATTGAAAGTAAAAGTATTCTTTTTTATCTCTTCTTATTTTTTCTTATCTTATCTTTCTATTTTAACCTAGATGGATTTTGTCAACAGCCTGTATCAGTGCCAGAGTTCACTATGTCTAAATACACCTTTGTAAGAGTCTGTGAGGACCTGGAGTAGCTCCATCTGTAGAGTTCTGTTTTTGAAATGATTACTGTCATGCTGTAATCTAGTGTAGGATCCATCTGACAGGCAAATGTGATGTTTGTGAATCTAGAGCAGCCTTTATGTCCTGTCATGTGATCATGATGATTGTATAATGTTAAGGGTAAGACTTTTACTTTGAGTATTACCATCCATCACCACCACTGTTTACAACAGTCATCAACTGTGTTAGCTATTGCATAACAATCAGCAAGCCGAGTGATTTACTAAAAGCCTCAGAATAATATTCTCATGATCATTTTGACTTTTCATGACACCTATAACAATGCTGACTGTACATAAGAAAGACGGCAAAGGCTGTAGCCTCAGAAATCTAAATGCAAAAACTAAAATTTCACTGACAAAAATGAGACTAAAATCTTTTTAGTCTTTGTTGACTAAACCTAGACTAAAACTAACAGATGTCAAATTGATAAAATTTCACTTTAAATAATACCTATTCTTGTAGCCATGCCAACTTCAAAAGGTGGTGATATGTTGATGTTGTGTGTTCAGCTAAGCTAAGTAAATGGACACAGAGGAATAGAAAACATGCAGCCAGATTATTTATTTCGGATACAGTAAGATGACACACTTCCAGTTTCAGAGAAGCACCTGCTGCTCTGTGTGCACCATGTGGACATCTGGTCCATTCACTAAACCAGGACAGCTTATTGTGGGATGTAATGGTGAAATCTTTTCCTGTTTTACATCTCAATAGAGATCTATCTTGTGCTATTTTCCCATCTGCTTTTTTTTTTTTTTTTTTAATAACAATGCATTTGTGTTACTGTACATTTGACAGTAAATGTTTCACTTATGAAGATAATAATAGGCCAGAAAATGATGGCTGACTTCCATCTGGTTCAAAGATTATTCAGAATGACTGGTTCAAGGAAAGGTAGAGATGCTGGCACCAGTGTCTGGTAAGGTTGTTAATATGTTTGTTTCTGTTTTTTCAATAGATAACATTTTTGTTCTGATAATTACATTTCATTGCTAGAAAACTTTAACAAGTATTCACTGTTGTCTAATGAGAAAGCTTGTAGAACATTGGGGTTTTTTATTAGTCAAACCTGTAGTATTATAAACACCTCACTCACATCAATAGTTCTCCATAATCAGCCTTTTAATTAGTGTGTCTCTCCCTCCTTCTGACTCAGTGTTTACGGTCACCAACACATTCCTGCTGGGTGTGTGTGTGTGTGTGTGTGTGTGTTTCCTCCTCTTACAGGTGAAGATGGCACAGATCAGCTGGACAGTTAAGTACACTCCCGCAGTCACACATACACACACACAGTTCAACTGAGTTCAACTTCATTTTATCCATACACACTGAAACACCAAGATTTGTCCACTCCAGAAACTGTTTTAGAAAAGCTCAGTTGGGCAAGAAAAAACACAGTTTCAGTCTGGACAGAGAGGTGAAACAGAGAAAAGGTATGAGGCCCTTTTTATCAGGCCCAGAGCTACTTTGGGGATTTGAGACCTAGTTTTGTGAGGTGAAGTAAGGTCCATTCTATGTCCTCAATATTTTCAGCTTCCTCTCACCTCTCTGTATTCCTGGAGACTGGATTGCTCATTACTGTAAGCTGGCTCCCACCCTTTAATTTTCCCATTTGTTTAGAGACAACAGACCTTTAAAGACCTCCATCCTTGCAGGTGTGCAGTAAGGTGGAATACTCCGCTCTTGTCTGAACTGACGGTGGGGGTTCACTGACATCCTATAGCTAACCTCCCCTCCCCCTTCAGTTAAGTCCTTCACACTGAAGTGGAACAGTCAGAGTGACATCTTACTGCTGTCACAGCTTTATGTCCACAGACAGTATGAAGGAGGCGCACTGTCACACACAGCAGGTTTAAGTGTCTCTCATATCTGACATGAAGAGGATGACCTTCTGTTGACCATTCAGAGTCAATGCAGTGCAAGGCACATTTTGCAAATCCTGATGCACATTAGTAATTCATTCTCTGTGATCAGAATCAGAATCAGACTTTATTGCCAAGTAAGTTTGCACATACAAGGAATTTGTCTTGGTATATCAGTGCTAAAGAACAGTGATAGTAAACAAAGACAGATATAGAGAAGTAGAAGTAAGGCTAAGGAGGAGAAAGAGCAAAAAGCAAAAACTATATTTACAGGGAACATAAATATATACACAAGGAACATACATATACAAAATTAAAATGTAAAGTGTAGAGTGCAAATGTTTGAAGGTGGCAGTGATTGTCCAGAGAGATGTGCATTAATGTAACGCATAGGTGTGTGTATAATGTTAATGTAAAGTGTAGTGGGGGGGGTTGGGTTGGATTATAGTCTGTGACAGTCTGTGTATCTTGTTGAGGAGCTCCCACTTTAGGTCCTGGGTGATGATGGTCCCCAGGAAGCAGGACTCCACAGTTCCCGCTGGGGAGTCACACAGGTGTGTTCTTCCTGAAGTCTACAACCATCTCCACTGTCTTCACAACCTTAAGCTCCAGGTTGCTTTCATTGGATCACATGACCAGCTGGTCAATCTCCCTCCTGTAGGCAGACTCATCCCCACCAGAGATGAGCCCAATGAGGGTGGTGTCGTCAGCAAACTTCAGGAGTTTGACAGACAGGTATGTCTTCATGTTGCATTCTTTTTTTTAGAACCACTGTACTATAGTTCAGTGATGTAGATTGAAGAGAGACTTGTCTTGAACATCTTTCATTGACCTCATATTGACCTCATATTGTCGCCAGCATCAGCTTGACCGCCTGAAGTAGAAGTCTGTGGATGACAGATACTGGTGAGGATCAAGTCTCAGTGTCAGTACAGTGCAGGAGATCATCTGTAAATTTCATTAGGGAGCAGCTGTTAGAGCGTTAGATCCACCAGCAACTCCTTCCATCCATTATCTATACCACTTATCTGTTAAGGGCTGTGGGGGTGCTGGAGCCTATCCCAGCTGACATTGGGTGAGAGGCGGTGTACACCCTGAACAGATCACCAGTCTATCGCAGGGCCAACATATATAGACCAACAATTCACACTCATATTCACACCTACGGTCAATTTAGAGTTACCAATTAACCCGCATGTCTTTGGACTGTGGGAGGAAGCCAGAGAACCTGGAGAGAACCCACACAGGCACAGAAAAGCCCCAGGCTCGAACCTGGAACCTTCTTGCTGTGTGGCAACAGTGCTAACCACTGTTAACCACTGCACCACCGCGTCGCCCCTCCACCAGCAACTGATTAAATGAAACGAAAGTAAAACCCAACATGTGATGAACAGTGTTCTTATAAATTAATGAATCCAGGCTCTTCTCTTTAGGTTGTTATGTATGGGTACCTGGTAGTCACATGCAGGAAAATGGCATAATGGTTTATTTAGTACTGTAAGTGTTCAAAAAAAGTACTTTTAACTGAAGGTGTATTTGCCCTGCCTCTCTCCCGCTCATTGAAACATTTCATTTGGAAACTTGAGCATGTTGTCTGTAAATGAAATGCTCTGTATAACTGCTGTCCATAGGGGAAACATGAGAGGGATGTAAACTCCAGCAGTCCTCTGTCCCACCGACCTTCCAAAGCCCTAATGATGAGTTTCAGATAGGTCTCTCCATATGTTCCAATTCTGTGGGAAACATGTGATCTGCCTTGATCCTCCCTTTTTGACTGGATAAAAAAAAAAGTTAGGCCCTCCTCTCCCCCTTAAAACCCAGTCTGCCCAGTACTTATGTGTATATCTATCTATCTATCTATCTATATATATATATATATATATATATATATATATATATATATGTGTGTGTGTGTGTGTGTGTGTGTATATATATATATATATATATATATATATATATATATATATATATAAAGAGAGAGAGAGAGAGAGAGATAGATATATAGATATATATATATATATAACAGGGAATTAACTCATTGCCCACAATGAAGATATTACATTTAAGGCTCATAGGTGTAGTCACCTAGCAGGTGCAGCACATTGCTGGGGGAATGGAACAGCGGTGAGGGAGGAGAGGGAACATTAAAAGAATTTGAGGGAGAGAAGAGGGAGATAAAACAGAGGTGACAGGGGAGGCAGAAAGAAAGAGAAAGACAAAAAAGACCCACAGGTTCCAGGCAGCTGGTGTAATTACAGAGCGGCAAGCACACAGAGAGAAGAAAGGGGAAGAAAAAACAAAAAGTTGCAGAAGCTGTAGTGCTGATCTCCACCTCTTCCCTGCCTCTGTTCAGCCCTCAGCACCTGTCTGCCAGCTGGACAAGCTTCTCTGGAAAGTTTCCCACTTCACCTGGACAAGTTTGCTTCCTCCCATCATTCTATTTTGACCTTGGCAGCCATGTTCACAGAGACCTTCCTAGTATCTGATCTGCACACATACACTGTATGCTTCAAACTTATTCTGGTTACAGCATGGAGCATCACACTGATCAGTTGTAGGACACTGACTTTTGTTACCAAAACCTTTAGTTTCTAGTGTAATTCATTAATTCCAGGCAGCCATCAGTATCAGTTTCATCAACTATTTTTTATATGACATTAAAACTGGTTTAGTTCAAATATCCATTGAAATCATTTCAGAGGTGGACTGTCCAGCAGTCTGATTGAAATTCAGATTGAAAACATGTTTGTGGCTCATTTCTTATCAGTGTGGTTACAGATACTTTATGAGTATCTTTACTGGTTTTAGAAACTGTATGCAGCACACCATCTGGTCTATTTTATGTCTTTATTTCCTAAATGGTAAACATTAATAAAATCATCATACCTTCTCCTGCCTCAAAAACCACGGAGGGGGTAAAAGTAAGAATAAGAACTATTTATTTCATGTAAACTAGACTTGAAAATGGACTTTCCAGCCTCTCATTGCCCTGCACAGGATAAGGGATTAGATGCATGGATGATTTATTCAGCCTGCACTATATGAGCTAGTTCCTGGTTATCCCCAGATGATTTTTCACTTTATACACCTGCGCTTCTCCACTTTCTCTTCTTTCTAGTTACTTATCTATCTCCAGAATTTACTATACATTAGTTATAGCTTCAGAGCATTTTCATGTTGTTATGGTCTTATCTTCTCTTCAGGGATAAGGCTCTCTTTCACTCTCTACTGACATAAATATAATAATATAAGAGCTTTGTCAGAAAACCAAACACAGTAAAACAAATAAAGCCAGTAATGTTCTGTGTTCTGTTCCTGAAAACTTTCCTACTTTGTCTGTAGCTCTCAGCCCAAAGCTTATTGGTTCTGAAGAGTAAATCTTCAAAAACACCTAAAAGTATATAGTTTCATTTATTTAAAAAGGCTCAATAGTTTCCTGAAACAGGACATTGTATGTGGGACTGAGTCAAAACATACTACAGTGCTTGAGTTTGTGGTAATGAAGGAACATGCCGTGTAACAGTGTGGCTCACTGATGTGTTTAATGATCCAATAATGGAGCTCTATGGCACAGAGAACTAACATTCACATATTCTGTTACACATAGTACTTGTTGCTGTTTACATTCTGTGTTGGCTCAATACTTTTCAAATGTAACACAGGACATGAACATACAGTTTATGTCTACATATATATACTGTATACAGGGCTGCAATAGTGTTTATGTCCAGGATCCAGTTCCACGCTCTTCCTCATAAGACTATTTTCCCAGGGCCTAACACATGACTAACAACAGGATGCTATGAATCCTGACTTAAACAGTACAATATGATGGCTGATACAATATGATGGCAGATAATACCACACAATATCTCCCCAGTTTGTATGTATAGAAGATATCCATATCATGTAACAGCATCAGTGACAATAGCAGTAAACGTGTTGGTTATTTTAGTAGATAGAAATGGCTTCAGTCTTCCACACACAATGGACTAAACAGAGGAGCCACAGAAAGCTAATAGGTCTCTGTGTCTGTGGGTGTGTTGCGGAGCTGGTTCACACACACACACACACGCACACACACACACACACACACACATTCGACCTGAGGGGATCATAAGAGAGCCTCATTACTACTGCTGGACACCAAGAGGATGGATTCACAATGTCAATTGGAAAATCCCTTTCACCTTATACAGGAAGACATTCACAGGGAGCCTGGAGGTGAGAGAACAGCAAGAAGGAAACAAGCGTTCAGCAGCATGTGAGAAGGCCATTTTCTTCTGAACTGACATGAGGCCAGATATCAGGCTTCACAGTGCTCAACAGGCACGGCAGCAGCAGGGTTTCATTGTAATATCCAGTTGTTAGAACATGCTGCTGATGTTGGACTTGTGGATTGTACCTTGTTGTAGATCATTTGGCATCCAATGTGAGGCGGTATCCTAACTGTGGTAGGCAGCTGTAGGTGCTGGGCTGCCACTTCCCACTTGCCACTTGGTATCTAAGGAACTGAGGGAGCAGCAGTCATCGTCAGTTTTGGTAGATCCTTCCTTTTCCCCTTTTGTTTAAGTAAAAATCTATTTTAAAGTTTCAACCTTTGTCCAGATGTGATGGGTAACAGACGTTTGACATGCCATCATGAAAATTCAATTCCATTACAGCGTGTTAACGTTCTTTCACCGATAGATGTCAGTGTTGCGCCACAAACAGCATCAGACATGGCTATATGAAGAGATAAATACCTTACTGCTGGTGCAGAAAATTAGCTGGCTCGTTGGTCTAGGGGTATGATTCTCGCTTTGGGTGCGAGAGGTCCCGGGTTCAAATCCCGGACGAGCCCTCCTTTCTTTTCCGTCGTCTTTTTTCACGTTTTTATGATCCCAGTGTTAACGCTGAGAGGCAACGATCTATATATATATAGACTATATAGACAAGTGTCGTTGTTTAATATTCACTGTGTGTATTATTGTTTCTTTTTTCATTGTTACATTACACATTGTGCCTGTACTTATTCATATCATCATTTAATAACATTAACCTGTTTATTTATTTATGTAGTATTTAATACTGGCACAACTACTACTGCTACAACACTTTGAACTAATACTGCTACAGCTACTCTAAGTGCAGTGCACAGCCACACTGCGGGAAAAGCGCAGGTGAAATCTATAAAGTTAATTACAGCTGCATTCCATTCAGGTGTGCCAGTTCAGGTATTGCGTGTGCTGGTTTACAGCCACGGTTTACCATCATTTATGTGATTAGTTCCATCTGTGTTTTTCCTACGATGACATGTCTGTGAGGTGTACTGCTACAAATCATTCTACTGTTATTACTGCTGATGTTATAACTATTGCTGTTAGCGTTCAATTTATTACTTTTCTTATTTGTAAAAGAAACCTTAGCAATCACCAACCTTCAACTCAAAGCTAACACACACACACACACACACACACACACACACACACAGACAACATTCCTTAAAATAGAACCTTTATTATAAAAATGCTTTTGATACAAAAATTGTCACAAGTGTAAATTACACAAAGCATTTTTAGCTGAGACAACAAATACAGGGTTTTAAGGAGTTTTACTGACACAGTGGTTTGGGTCCGGGCCCCTACAGCCCTTAATATGAATGAGCTGTGCTGCTCAGAGTTCCCACTGACACAGATAGACACCCCTTCAGCTCTGTTAGCTGGAAATCCATCTGATACTAGTCACCAGACATCAGCTGTAATGTTCCTTGACGGGAGATGGATTTACCAGACAACAGCAAACACACTGCAAGTTCCGAAAGTTCCAGCCTCAAAAAGTGCTGGTATAGTTTTCTATCAGGAAACTAGACAATGGCCAGCACTGACTGCTGTGGAAGAGACACTTTTCATGGCTACATTCACCCCCACTTGGTGCTTAGAGGACTGGATCACACTAATAGACAACAGTTTGCCTTCTGTCTTTACATTTTGCTGGCACTGTACTATTAAAATAAGATGCTCCTGTGAAGCGCACACATTACTGTAATAATAGGGCCAGCTTAAAGGAAGCATGGTGCGTTCTCCTTTGCCCAAAAGTGGTTCTAGAAGATGATACAGCATGGTACGGGTTGTCCTAGATCTGTCTCTGACCCTAAAACTGTTTTCCAATTTTAGTGAGCATGACCGAAAGTCAGTTTATTAAGTCTTAACTCCACAGCCAAGGTGAAAAGCCAAAAACATTCTCCTTTTGCTTCAAAAACACTCATTTATTTCCTGGGAAACAATAATGTTATGCTCTTTTGGTACGTGCATAAAATGTTTTTGCACTTTTTGTTGCTAGGTCCTGTGTTGATATTTACTAAGTGCTGGATTAATAGACTGAATATACCAACGTCCAAAGCCAATCTTTGACCATGAGGGTGGAAGTAACTAAGAAAACATGCTGCACAAAAACTCCACATTTGATATTCTTAAAGCCTTACTGGTTGTGGGACCAGGAATGTAACGTTTGTCCTGAAAGGTGATAACTTAACACTAAAACCATTTGGACTCAGACTAAATTGTAAGTACGGTGACTTTAATACACTGTCACATTCTGGCCCCAGTCTATACTTTTTATTGAGACGGTAGTGTTTTGTAATTTTCAAGAGGAAATCAAGTAAATGTTGCCTTGTACTGAATGTCCCTGCTGTACAAAGCTAAGTGACATTCAGTCTGGGGGCTCTACATGTGAATGTTTTTTTTTTTAGAAAAACTGAAAGGCTGCTGTTAAAACTAAAACACAGTGTTCATTTGCTCTTTAAAATCAAAACTCTTCATTTTTAGAGCTGCTTCTTCATCTGTTAGATTGAGCATCTGAGGAGCAAAGGTCAGGGGGTCAGAAAAAATCATTAGTGACTATATCAGAAAACTGTTGAGTAGTTGTTCAGACATCTGTGGCAAAGACCCCAGGCAGAGCAAAAAGTTTTAAACCTCTGACTGAGATTTTTGCAGTGGTGAGGTTTCTGCAGGATCTTTTATGTGGGAAAGCATTCAAACTCCACAGCAGTCACAGCAGGTCCACTCTACTGGAGGTGAGTAACTGCACAACCCCAGGCCACAGCATGCTTCAAACCAACAGAGTCTAAAATCTTTTCTTGCCCACTTTAGGCAGTGATTGGCCAGGTGTGTGGAGGCGTGGGTGTGAATTTCTTGCCTCATACAATTCCTTTATAAAAACACTCTAATAGGACACAGTTCTCAGAGAGAGACTGGAGCAGATTTATCTGAAGCATACCGAAACCTTCAGTTGAGCTGGAACTCTTTCAACCTTTCAATTTTCTTTTCCATAAAGACTCCTTCAAACCAGACATAGTGACTGACAGAAACATACATGATCTACACACAAACAGAAATACAAATAACAGAAATCGCTATAAGAATAATTTGTTATTAACTGTAAAATAGCTTCATGATCTACTGTCAGTATGAGAGTGGTAATTTTGGGCTTTCTGTGTAATTATATGTCATAGTAACTATTATAGTATGTACACAATAGCAGCAAACATACTTTTGGTAAACGGGACCATGAGAGTAAAGAAAAGGTGATGGAAGAGGTTCAGATTCACAATGAAAAGCATCCATTTGTCACAACTCACTCATTGACTTCATTACACATATGTACAATAGCTTTACATGTTGATATTCATTTGGTATGTTGTAGTCACGTGGTGATTTCATGGGATAAGGAAGGAACTGTTGCCAGATTTGTCCCTGATGATTGGAGTAAGCTCTACCACTTAAAAAAAAAAACAAAAAAAAAAACAGTTGCTGTGTCCAACTACAAAGAATTCCCAATTTGAAAAGTGAGGGACACAATTTCAAAATAATGTACAAAAGATTTCACACTTTGATCTTGGCCCTGTTCCATCCATCCACTCATTCGTTCAGAATTCTACACATTCACTCAGTCATCGTCTATGAATTTATCTAATTTCCTACAATAAGCAAAACATTCACATATGCTCACGTATACAGTTGTCCAGTCATTCATCATCATCCAGTCACTCATTCACACATCCACTCATCTATCTGTCCTTTGTTTTCTGTGGAGTGGTGGATCAGCCAGCATGAATAAAATAGTAAAATAATTACTCTCTTATCTATTTTTGTTCATATTATTTTAACACTATATACAGTCCTGCCGCTGGTCTGCCAACAAGGACGCTGTGAGGAAGGAGGGGACAAACGGATGGGAGGCTGGGGGGGGTGGGGGTGTTGGGGGTTGGGTTTTGTGGCGCATGCCTTCTACGCCTTGGCTTCAATAATTTGTGGCATTGGACTCATGGTTTTTCGCACAACACCAGTGCCTAGTGCTGACTCTCTCAGTCAGTGAGTTTAGGGGAGACCTGGAGTTAGGCTTATATTTAGACAGATGGACATCTTGAAATTTTGTGATCAAGAAGTGGCCCAGCAAAGGAAGTTTTCTTCTTCTGATGGAATGAAAATTAAAGAGGGAGCTGCTGGCTGTACTCACTCATCATCTCCTTTTTGTGTCCTGCAGGGAGGCAGGAAGTGCCTCAAACCTTCAACCTGCCACGAGTGAGTGAATGTGAGAGCAGGACACATGGAAGACAGAAATAGAACTGATCAGATGATGGTCACCCAGAAAGCTCCCAGATGACTGGAATGATGAAATGACCAATGCGGGACAGATGAACCTTGAATAAGGCACTTGAGCCTAACCAGCTGATATAAAGCAGCATGTGTGAGCCGGTCAGGGCTGGAAGTTGGCACACGAGTTCTTTCCCTGGTAAAGTGGGCCAGATGAGGCCAGTTCTGGGTGAGGCGAGCATACTTTGTCCGTTCCTTCTTCACAGGGCTCTGAGGCTGTTGGAGGGTCATGAGGAGTCGGTGCAGGGTGAGGGAGGGGGGGGACACAGGTGGAAGTAGGAGCGCTCGGTGGAAGGGGACGGGGGCAGCTCTCCTCGGCTGACAGGTACTGAGAGCGGGGAGTTGGGGGCGGAGGGTAGGGGTCCGAGTCTGAGTTAAGGTCCATGTAGTACTTGTTGTGTTTGCCGTGGCTGCCGTGGCCCGCGGCCTTCCAGCGGCCCGCTGACGAAGCCAGTCCAGCCGGCAGGTGGTGGGGGGTGTAGTCGCTGTCGCAGACGTCGGTGCTGCAGGGCGTAGTGGGAGGGGCAGCGCCACGGACTGGGTGGTAGGGTCTGATAGGGAGGAGACACAGACTTAGTTTAGTTCAGGTTCACATCTGTTACATTTAATCTTCATTTGTATGTCCAGCAGCACTAATTCAGATGCTTCAGGAGTGCTCTGTCTGGAAAAAGCTGCAGCAAACAATACAACTAATGCTAACATTAAGATATTTTATATTGTTGTTGTTGCAATCCAAAGCCAAACCAACACTGAATAACCCTGATAACAAGTGTGTGTATCCAAGCCTGATATACCTCATTCTTCTCCACTATTAAACTGAGCGATATGTTCCTTCATTACCATGAACATACATGCAGCCCCAAATACTCAGAGCCCCAAATGTGGATTCATTTGCAGCTGAACAAATTCACTATCTCCTCCTGTTAACACTGAAACTACACTGATGTGTTGTTTCAGTAAACTAATAAAGGAGCCAACAATTGATGCAGCTGCATCTTTGGTAAACATTTGCTGGTGAGATGAATGTGGTCCATGTCAGACATGCCGTAGTAAGACTACATGAGTGTGTGTTACCTGTAAGACCTGGTGGTGGATGGACTGTTGGAGGAGTAGAAGATCTCTGTGTTGTAGAGAGAGCGGTCAGTAGCTGGGGATGGAGGAGGGTTCAGGATCTACAAACAAAATATCTGTGTTATTTGATTGTTGAGAGACAGCAGCAAACAATGTGCACACAAAAGTGTGTTTGTGTGTGTGTGTATGTGTGTGTCTATATGTGGACCTGAGGGTAGAAGGCTCCTTTGGTAGATGATGAGCTGCTGGATGAGGCTCCAGTCACATGGTTCCTGTCATAGAGAGGAGCTCCACTGCTGCTGCTGCCCATCAGGCTGACTGAACTCATCATAGACTTCCCACAGGAAATACCTGCACACAACAATTCACATTTTAATAACAAACAAACCAATACAAACAAAACAAAAACAATAACACATGAGTAAAGTCTGATATTACCTTGGAAGGTGCCGTGCTGGGAGCTGCTGGGGGCAATGAAGTTGAGGGGCACATGGGGCGTACCGCTGATGTACTCGTGAGGAAAAGTGCCACTGGGGCCCTTGTAGCGTCGACACACCACACGCTGACAGACAAAGTAAGCTCCCCCGATCACAAAGACAAGCAGGATGATGGCAATGACTGGACCAATGGTGTTAGGCCCAGTATTGGGGATGCCACTGGAGGGAGGAGACACATATTCTACACAGAAAAAGAAGAGGAAAAAGAAAAGAAAGGTGAGTCCAGTAGAATTTTAGGAGAAGAGAAGAAGTACTTAACCATAAAACAATACATACATGCTTATAATATATGTTGTATGATATATTATATTTAATTTTTTTTTACCACAGGCAAGTTCATCTGATCCGTCGGGACAGTCAGAGTAATTGTCACACTGTTGTTTCTTAGTGATGCACTGGTTGTCACCACAGCGGAACTGGTTAGGAGGGCAGATAGCTGGAGCAGAGGACAGACAGAGATGGAGATCCATGTCAGTGTTTTACTATGAATAATGTGACAGCATATTAAAAGAAAAGCCTCCATTCAATGTGATCAACAAAGTTACTGAAGTATTCAAAACCTCTATGTTTTAAAACATATGTAATGCAGCAGGGCCAACAACAAGGGAACAATATCTGTATTATGCATCTGTCTTTATAACTCTTTATTACACTACTTACTTAATTTACTTACTTTTTTAATTGACTTAACAGTTCTTTATAAAACGATTCTGTGGTAAACTTACTTTCACAGTCCTGCTCGTCAGAGTTATCAGCACAGTCGGGTTCACCATTGCAGCGCCTTTGAGCATCAATGCAGCCTCCTTTATCACACTGGAACTGGAAGGCTGAGCAGACGGGGCAGTTCTCCTCATCGCTGCCGTCTTCACATTCAGAGAAGCCATCACATCGCCAGGCCATAGGAATACAGTCGATCTCCCCTGTGGAGCAGGTGAACTGCTCTGTGGAGCAGGTGGGAGGCTCTGAGAGAGAAACAGAAGGCAACATATGTTCACAGTATGTAGATAAAAGGACTGAATACATAGATCTGAGCCTTCGGTGTGTGAGTATCGTGGCACAGTCAGACTGCTGCCGCAGACCTCACGTGGTGTGTCCAAAAGGTGGAGAGATAGTATGGGTAGTGTTAAACTGCAGGAGCATGGCTAGCATGCTGTGATGATGTGTTAATTAAACAGTTTTTATGTATTTATTTTAGTGTCATCAATCTCTGTCCTTGCACTCACTACAGACAATTAGCATCTCTTCTTCTCTGCTGTTTGTATTATTTTGGTGAATAAGAGGTCAGTTGCCCCCCTTCTCACAAACTAGCTGGACACTGGAGAGCCTTGTGGAGGCGAGAGAATTTGCAACCAGCAGGGAATGTATCTGTCCCCGCTCCACAGAGAAATGAATGGGAGTCAAATTCTGGTCTGACTGTGCCATGATCCTGATCATAACAGTGAAGTGTGTGGTTCACCTCCACAGCGCAGCAGGTCCTGCAGTAACACCAGATGCATTGGACAGGAGCAGCGAGGTGTACCATCACCCTTAGCGATGCAGATATGAGAGCAGCCCCCGTTGTCACGGGAACAAGGGTGGGATGCTAGAGAGAAGAAAAAGTCATTACTAAAATAGTGCATGCTTTCCTGTCAAACCACTACCTCAACAAATTCATATAGCCCGCTGCTATGAGCTACTCAGTGTATGTATGTGAGAGGCAGAGGTACATACCAAACTCCTGTGGGTCCATCTCCTCTACAGCATGGATGGAGGTCAGGTATGATATCCTTCCCTGTATGCGTGTCCGTCCGTCTCCAGTCAGTTTGTCCACCCTCTCTATCATCTGCTGCTGCCGGTCGATCCAGTACAGATGATCTCCCAGAACTGTCAGCCCCATTGGCTGGAGAATGTTGGAATCCTGGAGGACAATGCGATTGGCTCCTGGGGGAGATGGAATGATGTCATAAGAAAATAAAATTAGTACATCCCAACTAATACTGGATTTCTGAAACTAATACAGATAACAATATTTCAAAGTTTAAAATAATAATAATCATATTGGCCTCTATTCATTTCTCAAAAATAAATTCATATTTTTGATGAGGATCCCTTTAATTTGCTTTAATTTATAATCAAAACAAGCACTTAGCAGAGTATTTTACATTTTGAAAATAAACGTATCAGTTCTGTAGTGAAGACAATGGGTCTTATGCAAGACTCGCAAGATTCACCAGATTCGCTCTCATGTGGCATGCATTAAGACGTAAGACAATTTATGACATTCATCAATTTTCTCTTACATAGAAGAGAAAAAAATCACTTAGATATGAACTAACTTTTCTTTTGTTTTATGACTGAGAAAAAGAATGACTAATCTACTGGAACATGAATCTCTGAATTGCTATGACTGTGGATGAACCACAGCAAATAAATACAGAGTAAGTAAGATGGCACAGAGGCTTTGTTTGCACATGAACAGTGTCACTGAAACATTCTGTTGTAGACCACACTACAGCTTATCAGTGGTTAAAAAAGCAGTAGGCATCACATTTACTTATCACCCTCATCACCACTAGCTGATCTGCATGTGAATGTGAAAAATGGCTGTTTGGAGTTGGCTGGTCCCATCTGACCAAAAATAGGCAAAACAGTGCTGCACTATCTGTCTTTGTGAGTGTTCTTTGGTCTCAGTTCAACACATAATATCAATGTGTGTGTGTGTGTGTGTGTGTGTGTAATGGCTTCAGTAAGTGTCTGTTTTTGGTCACGATTTTTATGTGGCTGCACGTAGCTGTAAATATACCATTGGAGTCTGGTCTTTCTTGATTCCACTTATAACTGCACTGTGCTATAGCCACTCCACAAAATGTTTCAAAGAAATGTAGCTGTGACAGACAACTGACACAGCCTATCATAAGTTACAAACTGTGACAATTGGTCCCAAAGTCCAACATTCATTTGGAAATGATTCATTATGGAAGATCTTAAAGAGATAAGATAAGAGATAAGATAATCCTTTATTAGTCCCACAATGGGGAAATTTACAAGGGATGTGCATCGTACCTGGAGGTACCTGGAGGTAATGCAATTCCAGGTCGATGTGTGGAGTGGAAGGAGCAAGCCCACATTCCAGCTCCCTGCTCCAAAAATCAATTTAATTTATGGTCCCCGGGTAGGGAACGTATCAGATATTAAACTGATAAGAACAGATACTACACCTGATCTTAGCCAAAAGGCAGAGAAGTCAAGAAGAAGTGAAACTGCCTGTTTAATGTCTAACAGAAACACTGCTTGTTGGATAATAAGCTGAGACTATTGTTTAATGCCTATTAGTTCAGGTGGCATGAGAGAGAAGTAAAACTATGATGAGAGACTGTTGGACAGTTTATTACTGTGGTTGTATGAGGGTTTATATAGAATAATGATAAGAATCTCTGCAACAACTTAAAACTGCCTCTTTAGACTTAGACTTAGACAGACTTTATTGATCCCTTTGGGATGACTCCCTCTGGGAAATTACGTAAAATAAACAAAAAAACAAAAAAACACTTTTATAGTGTTTCCAGGTTTATTCCACATATTTAATTTCCTCTGGTGCCTAGGAGATGACAATAACAAATCATGTGTCCATGGTAACTTGCCTGTCAGGTCACTGCTCTCAATTCTTTTGAGGTCGGCATCAACCCAGAACAGTTTTCCCAGTTTGTTGTCCAGAGCCAGAGCTACTGGTCTGATCAGACCTGTGGTGAACAAAGATTCCCTCTCTGTCCCGTCCAGACTGGCTCCTTCAATCTTGGCTGAGCGCTCCTGCACTGTGGTGAAATACATGTACCTGCAGAGGGACACACACACATTTATATAGGACATTGCAATTGCCTATTTTCACTAAGTCAGTAGGATATCCCAGTAAGTTCAGTTCAACACATCTTAATGTAATCAAGCATTTATTTTGCGTAGCCAACTGCAGGCACCAATATAAAGATGAGCTCACCCTTTCTCAGCGTTGACCACGATGGCCCGGGGCTTGTCTGTGTCGTCCTTCAGGACCACACCCACGGTGTGTCCGTCCATCCTCTGGACATTGATGGTGTTGGTTGTCTCACAGGTCCAGTAAATGTGGCGGCTGTAGGGGTCCAAGCTCAGGTCGTGAAGTTGGTTGTCCACTGGCTGAACAGTGCTGCTCACTATCATGGACTGGAGGAAAACACAGCAAGGTCAGCGTTCCATATTTTACTCATTTTGATGTCACTCAAATCATGTGAAGTTTAATAAGCTGCTCTCCCCACTACAGCCCATCTAGCTACAATATTTATCTTTCCATGAAGCTGTGTAAGGGCAGGATAGTCATCACAGTTGTTATTAGTCTTCACTGTGGTCCACTTCTGATACTTGAGGTAGGTACTTGAGTTAACTCACTGAGCAAATCAAGCCAGTGTCTGTTTGATTATTTACACATTCTCCAAATTCCCAAAATTCCCTAAAGAGAGTTTTCCCTCAATTTCACATAAAAGAAAAGACACTTGTTCACTGGGCCTGTTAACCTGTTAACCCTCCCACTGTTATTTTACTGTTATTAGGAGTCTCCATCTCATCATTAGTTTTTTGGGCATACTACAATTACAGACCAAAATTACAGCTGTGTGCCAATTTAATAGTTTCCTCCATCAGAGGCTGCACCTTAAGTCTAACACTTAACTACAGGTTTATGTTCCCACTGTATAGTCTTCATATATTACTTTCTATTGTCCAGATGTGAAGGACACAACCAGGACTAACGTAAAGAGCCTGTGAGGTGCGATGGAGAATAAAACAACAAATCTGTGTTTTCAATTTAATAATTTGTGCTCTTGAATTAGTGCTCTGGATTTCATATTGTTTTTGGCATGAGACACCCACATTCAGGCTCTGTCTCAAGCTCTCTCACTGCCTCAAATATGCAGTAGCTATATTTATTAATTAGCTGCCGGTTCCAAGTTTGTCTACTCTCTGTGCAGAGGACGCCTGGACTTTGGTCTCGGTGAAGAGAATTCTGTGAACTATTTCATTTGAAGAAGAGGATCAGGATCCTCTGAGGGTCATTCTTTTTTAGGCTGTGTCTTTCAAGGAGGCGACTCAGCTAACAGTATGTTTAATTTACTAGCCTACAGCAGAACACCATTGTCACTGAAGGAGAGGACACATTTACTGTTAGTATGATTACATGTTTCCACAATAGCAAGCAAGGAGAAACAAGCTGAGGATATAACAGGTTTTCATCCACAACCACCTGTTAATATCCATACACTAGGTCTCATATGCTGTGAGTGTATGTATCAGGGGTGAGCTTTACCATGGCTCCATCATCTCTCGCCCTGCGTATGTTCTGTCGTCCATCCAGCCAGTAGACCAGCCGGTCCAGCGGGTCATAGCTGACGGCTCGCACGTTCCTCAGGACATGGATGGGCAGGATGATGTCAGGACTCTGCTCTCCCAAAACCATCCTGCTGATACTGGCCTTTTGACTGAAGAGCAGGAAACTAGAGGGAGCTGCAGACAGAGAGGCAGAGGGAGAGAGATGGGGGGATGGATGAAGGAATGGAGAGATGGAGAGAAGGGGATGTTCAGTCTCTTCTCTTCAGTTTTCTCTCTGGCGAAAGGAAGGCTGAAGTTTGCTCAATGCACATTGTGAAATACAAAGACAAACACGTAGGGTCAAAACCCAGAGTGCTAAGCCTAAAGACACACACACACACACACACACACACACACACACACACACACACACACACACACACCACACACACACACACATATATTCCTGTCAGAGGAGCTGAAACTGCTCTGAATGATGGTCCTAAGAGCTAAGGAAGTATGGAGGGCCTCCAAGTCTTTGGAAACATAACAGAGGTCATGTTTCCAGAGAGACAGAAATATGCTGGGTTTCACAGTGTGTGTGTGTGTGTGTGCGTGTGTGACACGTGTTCTCTTTTTTGATCTTTTTTACCTTTTACTTCAGTCACTGTTGTTCCATTTGTTCTTGACTTCCAACTAAAACTGCATGGCAGCTGAGAGCTAGGGAAACACCTTACATTTGGCCAAGTACATCACAGATCAAACACTGAATCAGTCACACACACACAGATTTCCACCCATCTCACTGCCAACATCTTCCAACTGAACTGTGAGCTTTTTAAGTACCTAAACTTTTAGGTAAAATTATGTCATCTGTTTCCAATATAAACCAGCCTATTTCAAGGATTGTCAATTTTCTACAAGTTATAATGTACTAGTTGAGTGATCTGTCTACCTCATTGTATCATGTTTCAGAATACTTACACTCATTTCTAGATATCACAGTATTAGCAGGAAAATAAGTCTTGATTGTTGAGCCTTTATGTTAACAAGCCCTTTCTAAATTGTCAACAAGGAGATTGGAGACACATGTTACCACATTTATGCATTCTCACTGAGGTTAAAAATAATGGTATTGAAGCTTCCTGTACAAATGTGATTCCATGTACTGTTGGCCAGTGAAGAGCTCCACTGAAGCAACTGTACAGTAAAATCTAGT